>NC_051443.1:24420347-24438795 GCF_001649575.2 Kryptolebias marmoratus
CCCCCCCCTTCAAAGGGTCTCCACGGAGCATGCTCAGTCGGTTCAAACTGCAACGCCGCTCCGCTCCGCTCGACCGGAGGACCTGGCTGCCACCGCGCTCGTGGACGTCCGGTTCAGGTGCGCTCGGAGCGCAACACCTGTTACGCGTCGAGGAACGCTGAGTCAGCGTTCGCGCTGCCTCGTTCCTGTTTGTCGTTTCTTCTGGACTCGAGCTGCTTCGACACACTTCCTGCTCTTAGAACCATAAATCAGAACATTCGGCGCCTTCAGGACTCAAAACTTCCTTTAAATTTAACTTTATTTACCAAAGATTTCTCCGTTTCCTCCAGAAACTTCAGCATACGTGCTCCATGTTTGTCTCCTTAAGCTGTTTTTAGCTTTAGCTTTTACCTGTGGTTTTGCTTATTTTAGCTTTAAGCTAGAGTTTTACTAATTTGAGCTTTTAGCTACAGCTTTACTAGTTTCAGCTTTGAGCTAGGGTTTTGCTAGTTTTAGCTTTGAGCTAGCTTTTTGCTAATTTGAGATTTTAGCTGGTATTTCGCTAATTTAAGTTTTAGCTAATGGGTGATTATTTAAGTTTTTAGCGACAGTTTTAGTAGTTTCAGCTTTGAGCTACGGTTTTGCTAATTTAAGCTTTTAGCTAGTTTTGCTAATTGAAGCTTTTAGCTAGTTTTGCTAATTTGAGCTTTTAGCTAGTTTTGCTAATTTGAGCTTTTAGCTACAGCTTTACTAGTTTCAGCTCTGAGCTACAGTTGTCCTGGTTTTATATTTGAGCTAGTACTTTGCTATTTTAAGCTTTTAGCTAGTTTTGCTCATTTTAACTGAACTACTGTTTTGCTAACGTTAGCATTCAGCTATAATTTTGCTCATTTTCGTCTTGTTCTGCTTGTTTTAACACTTGGCAGTCACTGCATTTTTACAGAAAATGCAAATTCCTCTAGTTTTCTATCTGCTTTTAAACAGTTTCTAGATTTATTTATGATCTGATTTTTATGGATGACTCGCCGTGGCAACCCCTGAAAAAGGGGATCAGCCGAAAGAAAAGGAAGAAGAAGAAGATCTCATTTTTATGGATACCATTTAAGTCATACGCCAGAGTCCCCGTGCAGTTCTCGGACCACTTTCTGAACTTTCTCGTCTCTATTTCATTCCAAGAGCTTCAAGGAATAAAAACAAAACACTATCAGGTCAAACATCTATATTAAAGCCACGGTAATCAAGCTATAGACAGAAAAACTAAAGAAAACACGCAAACAAGTGTTAAAAAAGGCTTCGTTAACGCTGCCGTTCAGAGGTCAGATCCTACCTCTCATTACACGTCAGTCAGTTAACTTTCAAAACAATTTCACAGGAAAAGCAGGTTTTTATTTTTCCCCTCAAGGGACGGGGATCATGTTAGAAAAGGCGAGACGCAGACCCAAAAATGTCCACGGCTTCTCCCGTTTCACACCTTAACAATAAAAACGCTCTGACCGACGCAACTCGGCTGAAAACAAAACCGTAGCCCGCGTACGTGATGAGAAGGCTGAGAAACGCCCGAAAGCTTTCGCGCTAACGAGGTGGAGTCATCTTAACTGGAACGTGACGAACGTCGGTGAGGTACCGAGGGCGCTGCAAGCCAAAAATCAGACTTCGTGGTTCTACCTCAACCTGCAGGTGTCACCAGGGAGAACACGGAACGGCTTTAAGAGACGAGGACGAGCAACGAGGTCAACGGCGACAAAGTCTCCAAAATGTCTGGAAAAGGTGGCCGGCGCTCTCGGTTTCCTTGTCCTCGGTTGCAGAGGCAGAGTCGACGGCTTGTCATTTGAGTTTTTAACATCCTTCCATCCATCTTCTACAACTTATCTGTGGTCGGGTCATGGAGGCAGCAGGTCCAGGAGAGAAACCCAGACCTTCTTCTCCCCAGAGACCCTCCAACTCCTCTTAGAGGATCCCAAGGCGTTCCCAGACCACAGAGGATCCATAATCCCTCCAGAGAGTTCTGGGTCTGCCTCGAGGTCTCTTCCCAGTGGGACACGCCTGGAAAACCTCCAAAGGGAGGCGTCCTAATCAGATGAGCCACCTCAACTGACTCCTTTCGACGAGGAGGAGCAGCGACTGTACTCAGAGCCCCCCCCCGGATGACAACGCTCCTCATCTCATCTCTAAAGCTGAGCCCGGCCGTCCTACGAAGGAAGCTCATTTCAGCTGCTTTCAAGAGCGTCTCAAACCCTTCTCGGTTTTGTATCGTGCGTCTCCAACCTGTCTCAATTGGTCTGCTTTGACGCCTGCAGGGGACCTCTCCTCCGACTAGGCATGGGCCGGTAACCGGTGTTAAAAAGTCAAAATGTTAAAACCACCCCTCGCGGGTCACTTCGTTGCGAACACACAGTGAGACTGCGATGAAAAGTTTGCTTGTTTTCTCACAATTTTGAGACACCAACTAGTGTCCGACAGTAGCAGTCCTGTGAGAAGCCATTTAGACATTTTCGATTGTACGACTCACCTCGCCCTAATTCGATTCTACAGGGTCTCTGATTTTCCTCGATGCGAGCGGGATCATCGTAAGCAAGGCTGCTCAACACTCCTCTGATGTCATTTAATGGCGACACCCAACAATGAAGGACATCGAGGTCATGGCACACCTGATGCTTGGTCTATGGTTGAAGCAGTTGCCGCTATGACTCATCCAGTGGCGCGGCTCGTTAGCCAATCGAATGCCCTGCCGATATGAAATGACCAACTCAGCGCAGTTCGCCTGGAACCTTACCAAGGTAGGTCCTAAAAACCAGTCCGGAAGCCGGTAGGATCACCCAAAGGAAAGGCTCTGAACCCGACACGGGTCGACCCAAGTAGGGCTGGGGGAATTTTTAACGAGGTGCTAAAGCACCATTCCTACGACATAAAACTAAAATATAAACATTGACTGCAAAGAATAATCAAGTAAAATAAAACTTTCAGAAAGTAATCATACAACGTATGTCAGCAACTTATTGTAAGAATGTTACATCACAGTTTTTAGTTTCTATTCTGCTACTTCTAGCATCTAGCTAGCCTTTTGCTACTTTTAGCATTTAGCTAGTGCTGTCCTCCTTTTAGCTAGTGTTCTGCTCCTTTTAGATTTTAGCTGGTGTTGGGCTTCTTTCAGCTTCAAGCTAGCGTTGTGCTTCTTTTAGCGAGTGTCGTTTCTTTTAGATTTTAGCAATTCCTTTAGCTTAGCTATTGTCGTGCTTCTTTGAGCTTTAAGCTAGTGTGCTTCTTTTAAGTTTTGGGCTTATTTTAGCTATCCCTATGTTTCTTATACATTTTAGCAATTGTTGTGCTTCTTTTAGCTAGTGCTGCACTTCTTTTAGCCGCGTTTCTTATAGATTCTTTCAGCTTAGCTAGCGTTGTGCTTCTTTTAGCAAATGTGATTTTTTTTAGCTTTTAGCAAGTGCTGCACTTCTTTTAGCTAGCGTGGTGCTTTTTTTAAGCAAAATTGTGCTTCCTTTAGTTTTGCAAGTGGCACGCTCCTTTTAGCTTTAAGCTAGTGTGCTTCTTTTAAGTTTTGGGCTTCTTGTAGCTTAGCAATTGTGCTTCTTTAAGCTAGTGCTGCACTTCTTTTAGATAGCGTTGTGCTTCTTTTAGCTTAGCAAGTCATGTGCTTCTTTTAGCTTTTAGCTAGTGGTGTCCTTCTTTAGCCGCGTTTCTTATAGATTCTTTCAGCTTAGCTAATGGTGTGCTTCTTTTAGCTTTTAGCAATTGTGCTTCTTTTAGCGAGTGCTGCACTTCTTTTAGCTAGCATTGTGCTTCTTTTTAGCTTAGCAAGTGATGCACTTCTTTTAGCAAAATTGTGCTTTTTTACCTTTTAGCTAGTGGTGTCCTTCTTTTAGCTGCGTTTCTTATAGATTCTTTCAGCTTAGCTAGTGTTGTGCTTCTTTTAGCAAAATTGTGCTTCCTTTAGTTTTGCAAGTTGCGCGCTCCTTTTAGCTTTAAGCTAGTGTGCTTCTTTTAAGCTTTGGACATCTTTCAGCTACTGCTGTGTTTCTTATACATTTTAGCAATTGTTGTGCTTCTTTTAGCTGCGTTTCTTATACATTCTTTTAGCTTTACGCTAGTGTGCTTCTTTTAAGCTTTTAGCTAGTGCTACACTTCTTTTAGCTAGCATTGTGCTTCTTTTAGTTTTGCAAGCGGTGCGCTTCTTTTAGCTTTAAGCTAGTGTGCTTCTATAGATTCTTTCAGCTCAGCTAGTTGTGTGCTTCTTTTAGCTTTTAGATAGTGGTGTGCTTCTTTTAGCTTTTAGATAGTGGTGTGCTTCTTTTAGCTAGCGTTCTGCTTCTTTTGGCTTCTTCGGCAGGTTTCAGCAAAGTCTTTCAGCCACCAAATCAAACCTGCAACAATCCAAGCCAAGAGAAAAACAAACCGGAGGGATTTTAACGGCACAAATATTATTATTTATCCCCTTCAAGCGTCCCTTTACTGTTGTAAAGTCCTGTCAGCACAAACATATTTAACATTAAAGGCATCTGGAAACGTGTTGTGTTTTTATTTCTTTCTAATTCAGTTAAAGTAAACCCTGCATGACAAAAACACACAAGTCATGGGTCCAAAAAAATCCTCAGAGATTCACACTTTTACCTGCAAATATCAGGGTGCAGTTTGAGCGACCTCTGCTGAACACAACAATGTTGTTTTTTAATTTATTTAATTTAGGAATAAATGAAATCAAGCACCACATTTGTAAATTATTCTGCTCCAGAGCGGTCAGTTCCATTAGATTTTGTGTTGAATCCTTATTTTTATGCATGCAAACAAATGCAAACAAGACACACTTCGCACTGAATTTGCTTCAAATAAATGACAATAACCGCATTTGTCTCACAAAGACCGGTATGTGCATGGAGGAGGATAATTGAAGTTAATAAGTTTAAGGTGGTAAAGTGAAGCATAACAACCGGTTTCAGGGCTGGCGCCTTCATTAGTCGGTTAGCAAGAAGACTTCAGGGCTCAGTGACGATAACAGCCTCTAACAAGCACTCAGTCCTGCTCTTATGGACACATTTCAGACTAATTTATCTTGTTTGAATCGAACGGGAGAGAAGAAAATCACTCCATGGGGTGTATTTTAGAAAGAGTGCACAGTCTGCTAACTAGCATCGCTGCTAACTAGCCGAACAAGGTTGGTGCTCAGCTCCCAGCAAGCCGGTAACAGCCGAGGAAGCTCGAAAATGTCAAATATTAACGCGTCGAAACGAAAGCTTTGACATCTGCGGTTGATTTCGAAGAGCTAAAGCTGGGACACAGCTAGGAGAGTGACATGCGGCCGGATCATGTATGACCGAGCGCCGCAGAGCTGCCCACAAGCGCGCCAGCGCCGCTCATTCAGGTTCCGGGGCGCAAGCATCTTCCTGCACATTCAGTTGTCCTCCGGTCCAGCAACAAAAGCACAGGACTCCCGAGCAGGCAGCGGCCACTTTACGGCCAGAAATACACCCCGACACCGACAATTTACCCCCTCCGCGACGAAACACACCGGCCGCGGGGGGAACACGGAGGCCCCGGAGCGCGGAAAAGCGTGCGAGAAGTGAGAGAAGCTCGGCGGAGATAAAGCTCTCATACTCACCTCGGTTTCTACCGAAGCCATGGTGCCTGGTCGTAAGCTCCGCCCACTCCAGATGACGTCACATTTATTGATCCGCAATCAGTAACACCACACCTTAGCTTAAAATCAGCTCAGAAAATTTGTTTTTTAATAAAACTATGAAATAATATGAAACATGGCTTTGGTGACAAACTTTAACAAACCTTCTGGTTTTGATTGATAAATTATATATTTAAAAAGTCAATATTTTCCCCAAAATTGAAGTATTTTGTCTGATTTTTTTCAATATATTGATACTTTGAACTTCAAAACAAACACTTTAAGTGTACAGACAGATACACTGTCCCGACTTAAAGCTCTCATTCATTCATTCATTCATTCATTCATATACAAAAAATGTTTAATTACTTTAGCTTAATTTAAAATTTAAAATCCAAATGTTTCCAATATGATTTCCAGCATCACTCAGTTACATATTTAAGTACTAAAACAACAATAATCACTCCCAGGAATAAACAATTTTTTTTTTTGACAAAAATTAGTTGTCCGTTAACTTTACTAAAACAGAAATACAGACTTTTTTACATTTGCACCAATTCAACACATAGATTGCTTTCTTTTATATCTAAGAGGCAGTCTAAAACAAGTCACAAACAATAACAGTCTGAGCATCAGTTTAATTTAATGCTGTACTGTCATAAAGTTCTCCTTTCTTGTTATATTTGTGGATGTTTCTGTCACTATTCTGTAGAGAATAGAGTTTTGAATAATAATAATTATAGCAAACATAACTAAGAGGTCCACAGTTACCTTTTGCAAACCATTACAGCAGTTTACACCATTAAAGCAAGTTAAAGTGAGTCTTCTAATGGAAAAGAACAGCATTAAATCTTGAGGGCATGAGTACAGGCTCCAGGGACGGAGTGTTGGGGGACAGAGCTGGCACCAGGACCTTGGCGACAGATCCTCAGGGCTGTGTTCTCGGTCCTCTGTGGATCAGTGCTGCTCTGGTGAATGATGTTAATCAGTGGTGTTCAATCCTGGCCCCGGAGGGCCACCATCCTGCACGTTTTAGGTGTTTTCTCTGCTGTGACACATCTGATTTGAATTAATGAGTGATTAACAGGTTTCTGCAGAAGAGCGGGGAAACATCTAAAACCTGCAGGATAGTGGTCCTCAAGGACCAGGACTGGACACCATTGATAAAGATGGTTGATCAGGTTGTAATGCGAGCTGTTTGAAGACTGTTCCAGTTTAGGATTTGTGCTCCATGTAGCCTCAAAATCACATCATAAAATTCATAATGAATTTTTGAATTTCAAATGACAATGCCTGGTTCTGCTGCAGGTTACTTCCTGTTAAAAGAAAGTTGTTCTTTTTCACTGTTGCAAACCTACTGCTCTGGATGAGAAATTGAGACTAAGTGAAGATTTGACAGCTTTCTTAGATAGATAACTTTTATTTACTGGCATCTGATAATGTATGTGAAGACTTTTGTACAGAGCCCTGAGGTGACGTTTGTTGTAAAATGGCTCATATAAATAAACCAAACTGAAACATTGAGCATAAGCACTTGCATTTTTTTATAAGGTACACCAAAACTACAAGAAATAGAATTTAAACACCTTCCTTTTGTGTGTGACAACTTCAGTAACTCATCTTACTGTATGTAGTTATTTCCATAGATTTCTCTGTAGCAGCAGCTAGCTAGCTAGCTGTAGCACTTCCAGTGCAGCCTGGAGAGCACTTCCTGTAGGAATATCATCATTTTTCTGCTTTAATAACCGTGTAATGGAAAACTATAAAGGTTTATAAAATAGCATGTGCATGAACCGCTAAAAAATAATTGTTGGAGTTGTTAGAAAGTTGTCGTTTTGGCTAGCTGTTAGCTTACTGATAGCATTAGCATTCGATGTATTCACTACAAACTGAAAATGTAATCTTTTATATTTAATTTGTAGTGCTAGCATTATTAACTACTTAGTTTAATTTGATATTATTTTAAATTTGTTTTTGATTTAGTTGTGTTCATTACTCGGTTTGAGTTGAACGCCGCCGGTAGGTGGCGGTAATGAGCGCAGGCTGTCGTTCCCTTTTAAAGGCGTAGAAGAAGAAGAAGCAGAGTTACCAGGGAAACCCGCCATCCGCAGCTTTGACACGGCTCGTGCCGAGGCGGGNTTTTTTTTTGGATTTAAACCGCGCTTCTCTGCCGTGCTCCGCTTAAAGGGGACCGACAGGAACCGAACCTGGATCTCAGAAGTCCCGGTTGAACTCGGTTCGGTCCAGACGAGCTGGAACATGACTCAGCAAGGCGCGGCGCTCCAGACCTACAACAACGAGCTGGTCAAGTGTAAGGAGTTTGTTTTTACATCATTAAAGCGAACATATCAGGTCAGGATCAGTTATTTCGAGTAGCTTCCGTTTTGTGTTAATTAAGCCTCACTTTATGACAAGTAAGCTATTTAAATCTGGAACTAAAGACGCATTAAGTGTATTTTTTAAACAGGTATGTTTAGTTTTACCTTCCAGCCTTCGTCAGGATAGCAGTGCACGACCTAATTGACCCTCACAGATTAAGATATTTACCTCTGATTAGTGCTGCCACGTGAGACAAACATGTTTGTTGATTAAATCAAAATTAGTTCAGATATAAGGAAACACTAACAGCTTTGGTTTAGCACTTCCCAGCCGTCACGTGGTGGTTAATCTGTTTAAAGTCCTGTCTGTGTCAGGTTACCTGATCTGATTTTACTTTCTGGTTGGCTGGCGGGAACGTTTCGAGTGACGTCATGTTTTTTGAATCGTCTCCGCCAGGCATCGAGGAGCTGTGCTCGAAGCGAGAAGAGCTGAACCGACAGATCCGGCAGGAGGAGGACGAGAAGGAGCGTCTGCAGCACGACGTCCGGGTCCTCTCCGAGAAGCTGAGCCGGGTCAACGAGAGCCTGGCGCGGAGACTCGCCGCCCGCTCGGCGCTGGACCGCACCATCGCCGAGACGGAGGCGGCGTACACCAAGGTGTGCCAGACCGTTAACTCCTCAGCCCTCATCACTACGCTCCTGCCTCCCTGGAACTGGAGCTGGTCTCTGTCGGGACCTTTTCCAGTTCGTCCAAAGTCCCGTTTTGTCGGCCTCAGTTTAAATCTGACCAGCCTGACGAGCTAACGGCTAGTCTGAGCTCAGCCGCCTTAAAAGACATTAGCAGCAGCTAGCTGTGGCACTTCCTGCTAAAATAACCACGCTGATTGGTGGTGGGACTCGCGTTCGCACGAGCCGCTTTCGTTTTTTTTATTTTTAAGACGGCGGAGATCCGCTTTGGTCCTGACCCCCACGCCGACGAGCCGTTAGCTCGCCGCTCTGCTCGTCGCGAGCCGTGAAAGGTCACCCCCCCTGTCGTTTTCCGGATGTGACGCGCAAATTCCGAAACGCGGGTACGCGCTCAGTGTAAACAAAGCGTTACCGTTGACCTGTTTTCAGTCTGATGGCGTCTGGTCATGAATTTTGCTCACAGTTTGTTTAAAAAAAAAAAAAAAAAAGGCCCGTTCTTTAAGACCTCGTTACGAAGTACCTTTAATTGTTTCTAACCTTTCCACAAAACGCCACTTTAAAAGATCGGAACTGCTGCTTTAAAGCTCCGCAGCTGCTTGGTCTTAAACCTTTCAGTTCATTTACTTTGTTAACCCTTTTAGCACCATAAATGTCAAAAAAAAAAAAGTAAAAACCAGTGATCCCCGCGGTTTTAAAGGGGTTAAGATCTGACAGAGTTTAATATATTCGTGATGATTCTGTTTTCCTGGTATTAATAACCTGCCGGGCGGCTCCCGGCTCAGTTTCAGTCGTCTCAGCGTTCCTGTCCCGTCCTCCACGTTGTTGCCGAACTCCCTTCCTTCTCGTGTTTAATCAAAGAAAAACAAAAAGCTCCCCTGGCCGGGACAGAAAGCCGTTTTCTCGTCTCCTGTTGCCGTCGAATATTCAATTATTTATTTTTTTCTCCCCGTCTCGTCGCAGATCCTGGAGAGTTCCCAGTCGCTGCTGAGCGTCCTGAAGCAGGAAGCGGGGAACCTCAGCAAGGCCACGGAGCCTCGCAGGAAGGAGCATTAACGGCGAGAAACCGTCGCCTGCGGGGGGGCGCAGGTTTTTGCACATTTAAAGACACTTTTTGAATTTCTTCTCGTCTGGTTTTCTTCGACGCAATAAATGCGACCGTTAGCCGTCATTCGTGTGAAATACGAAGGTGTGAGTCGTTGTTTTTTGTTCAGGTTGTCCATTTATTTAACTTTCATTTGTACAATTATGACATCTTTTTTTTTTTTTATTTATGTTTTTTTTTTTTTATCCCCACAAGTTGACATTGAGCACATCAGCTGCGACGCAGAAGAAATAAAAACGACGGAAAAAGATGGGAGCGGGACCACGACGGGGGGCCGGGCGCCGCCGTTTGGGGGTCCTTCGGGTCACAGGAGCGTGAAGAGAGGCGCCGGCCTCACCTGCGACCTCCCAGCAGGTTATAAAGAATCAGTTTTCAGCGTCGCTGCCGACTGCTTGGAATAATCCGATGAGCTCGCTGTTGGGTGTTTTCGGGCTGCTGCGCCTTCCTGGTTCACAGTCCAAGGCACTAAAAGGGATCTTTGCTCTCGAAATGAAATAAAAACCGCCCCGACGAGTCGTAAACGAAGCCAAACTGCTCGGCGTGAAAACCTCCAGGCTTCCATTTGGACCATTTCTTTTTTTTTTTAAAATTAAACTTCAGTCCTTGTGCTTCTCATGGCAGCAGATCTCGCAGTTTGTGCTAAAAAAGGATGAAAAATAAAACCTTAAATGAACCATCTATTCCGCAGATCAGCACCTAAAGGTCCCGTTTTTTAAAAACAAATGATCCAGACCTGAGAGACGCATCATCCTTCATCCGACCGACAGGATATCAGAAAAATAAACTGGTTGGAGTTCTCAAACGTTGCTAACAGATTAATTCAGAGCCTTTTTCAGCTGGATCTGTCAGATCAGCCGGATGTAAGCAATCCTGTTTTTAAAATTTAGTTGAAATGTTTCGATGTTGCATCACGACCCCAACGATTGATCAACTTAAAGTCGGTTTTCTGTCTGTTAAACTTTATTATCGTCAGTGTTTTTTATCCCCAAAGGTTCAGATAAATTGTTGCTTTGATGGTTAACTGAGAGGAATTTAAAAATAAACTTTTAGCCGATCAGTTGAATACATTCGTTTGAAAGCAGTCGGCAGCGGCGCTGGTCTGAAGGAGTAAAGACTGATTTTTTTTCGGTGGTGGTGGGGGGGTAACTTTGGGCTGACAGTCTGGCTGCTGGTTGTGGTCACAGTGACGAGGCCGACAATCATTCGACCTTTAATACGAGGCTGTGGCGAACGTTGAAACGAGACGAACGTGGCAGCCGTCGGCAGCTGAAGAGAAACAAACTAAACAAACAAACAAAAAAATAAATCAGTTTCAGTGGTTTCACGTCAGCAGGAGGCGCCTCATTCCTCTGCCGCCGCCGTTACGTGACTCGTGAGGGGGGGGCGCGGCTGAAAGCATGACAGTGCAAAAATAAAACATTTAACATCCAAGACTCCCGACAGTACAAAGACGACAAAAATCCAGCTTAAAAAGGAGTTCATCGACAGGTCTGAAACTGTACAGCAATACTGGCCGAGTGGGCGGGGTCCCAGGGTCCTGGGGGCGTGTCCTGGGCTCCAGGGGCGGACCCTGGGGTCCTGGCGCCTCAGGAACAGGCCCTGGGGCTTCAGGGACAGACCCTGGGGTCCTAGGGGCATGTCCTTGCCTTCAGGGACTGACCCTGGGGTCGACCCTGGGGCATGGAGGGGGGGCGTGTCCTGAGCTCCAGGGGCGGGGCTTGAATCAGTTGGCATCATGAGGGGTTGCGTATAAAAAACAAAATCTGGAATAAAAAAACCAAACAGGCGTTCAACGAACCCGTGGAATGTCGGCGTAGACGATTCTTCTCCCCCCTCTGTTTTTTTTTTCCTATAAAGTTTATTTCTTTTAAATAAAAAAACAAAGATTTGAACTGGAATAAATACACAAGAAAAGCAGAGAAGAAGTCAACAGGAGGACACGGTTTACAACCTTACAGACATTATTGGCGAAGGTCACTTTTTCCTGCCACGCCCGATCAGAAAGGAAAGCTGCTTTCCCGCGCCTCCCCCCCCAACCGACAGCTTTAAAGACATTATTTTACAGCAGGAAACAGAAAACAGTCAAAGAGCTGGAAT
This sequence comes from Kryptolebias marmoratus, assembly GCF_001649575.2. Classification (NCBI taxonomy): domain Eukaryota; kingdom Metazoa; phylum Chordata; class Actinopteri; order Cyprinodontiformes; family Rivulidae; genus Kryptolebias; species Kryptolebias marmoratus. The sequence goes on from NC_051443.1 coordinate 24,432,154, forward strand.
CAAACGTGCGAGTACAAAAAAAAGAAACAAATGTGGCACCCTTACACCTTTTTTTTTTTGTTTAAACGTCCTCCAGGTTTTCTCTGTTCTCTGAAGGAGATAACGACATGTTGCCATGCTAACACTGAGCTCCGTCACCGTGGCGATACAGACTTTTACTTTGATTTATTTATCTTTTTTGTCGAAAGTGGAAAAAAAAAAAAAAAAAAGAACGGGGAAGGAACGGCGCCGACAGATCAACTGTCCGGGGTCCGAGAGGGCGAGGGGGGAGGGGCTAAACAAACAAACAAACAGCCCAGCTGCTTCATCATTGAGGAAGAAGAGGCTCCACTACGAGCTCCAGACCCGCGGCGGGAAAAACGACTTCCTGCGGGTTCTGCTACGGCACGTCCGATTGGCCGGGGCGGATCAGAAGTAGAGGGCGGGCTCGCTGCTGTAGTCGGACAGAGACGAGCTGTCGGCCGGCGTGAGCTGAGGACAGAGAGGGGACAAGTCTTAATCAAGGGGCGGAGTCACAGCTGCGGCGTGGAGGTCGCCGAGGGTCGTCCGGGCGCCGAGCGGTGGCGGGCGATATGCAACTTTTGACGCCGTCTGCCTCCGGTTTGTTTTCAAACAAATTAAATGTTGACTTTACCAGATAAAAATATTAACAGCAAAAAATTAAATCTTTAAAAAAAGCGGCCATTTTTACTCGTTCGCTCCAAGAAAAGTCAAATATTTCAGTTTCAGTTCAGCAGCTGCTTCTTTAATTAATTACCTAAAACATAAATATAAAAGTTCAAACTTTAATGAATCAGGCCGATCGGATCGGGCGTTTTCTGATGAGCTGAAGGCGGTTATCAGCCGAAATATAAGCCGAAATCATCCTTTAATAAAAGTGATTTATTCCCAGGACACAGCAGCTGATTCAGTCTGGATTTAAACCAGAAGCAAATGAAAAAGAATAAAATAAAAATAACGTTTCAGTCTCCTCACCATGACTTCCTCGGGGGCCTGCGGCGAGCCGACGTCTTCCTGCCGAACGTTTCCTTCGTGTTTGTTTTCCTGCCAGGCGCTGAAGTCCACCGAGTGTTTGGGAACGTAGCTGGAAAGGTCTGCGAACGGGAAAAACGAAAGTCGGAAAACTCGCTTTAAAAATCTTATGAACGTCTTTGTTCCTTAAAAAACAGGTTTGCTTGAAAAAGTGGTGATTTTCTGGGTTTTACACAGAAATAAAACAAATCAAAAGTTTATTTTTTGTGAAATAAATCCAGTCAGGTGTAGTTTTCCGTTTGGCCAGCAGGGGTCACTGTAACCCCACCTGTAAATCTGTTAACCTGAGCTCCAGTTTCAACATTTCTTTTAGATTTCTCATCATTTTCTGCACTAAAAACGTCTTAATTTCAGCTCCTAAATGCTCGTCTGCTTCATCTCAGAAGAAACTGATCCCGTCGACATATTTGTGAGCTTTTTTTAGGTCCTGGTTTGTCATGAAAACGGAGAAAAATTCAGCTTTTTATGGAGGGAAAATCTCTGTAGCGGCAAAAACTTCTGAGTTCAAGAACAAAATTATTTTAAAATTAGAATTTAAATCAACTCCACGCCACAGAGAACTTAAATCTTATTAAAAGTTTTACGAATCAGGACATAAATCGGACTTGGAAGAACTAAAAAAAAACAAAAAGCTGCTGCTTATTTCAGATGTTAGAGTTAAATCCTGGAAATGTGTCGACAATTGTGAAAAAATATACATATTTGTGTTTGTTTTTTTAGGAAAAGAAAGAAAACTACAGAATAAATCTGAATAAACTGACATTTTTCTGCCTTCAGACGCATTTTTAGACGTTATATCCAATTATTTATCGTTTCTCCTTTTTGAAATAAGAGTTTATTTATTTAAACTCGTGTCCGCCGGCGCTGCCTCACCGTTGCCGTCGTCCGAGCCGATCAGGCCGGGCCGCGGGATGTGGATCCGTCCCACCATGCTCGGCTGCTCGTCCCGTTTGTCCTCGTCGTCCTCGTCCCCGCTGTCCCACACGCTGCTCTCCGACGGGTACTCGTAGGTGCTGTGCAGGCTCGACTCGTTGAACGAGATCTTCAGCTGCAAAAAACAAAAAAAATCGACTTTTAACCGTTTCACGTCAAACCTCATAAATGATTCAGTCAGCGCTCAGAGGACGTGTTGCGGGAGACTCTCAGCTACTACCACGCCAAACTTCACCTCAACGGCTGTAAATCTGACTAACTTATAGCCGGTTTTGTGCCGGCTAATGTTGATTAGCTGTGGTGGCCATCTTTTATTGCACAGACTCCAAAACTTAATCAGCTGTAAACATACATCCAACGATTACCATCCGAGTGTTTCATTAAAATCTGTCCAGCCGTTCAGGAGATATTTTGCTAACAGACGAACCGGGTTGACTCCCAACAGTTAATAATGAATTTTGAAGCGCAGATCTTTCAGAATGAGTCGCACTCGGAGTATGTGTTGTAGACTACTCTCGGCTACTACCAAACCAAATTTTAGCTCAATATCTGCAAAACTCACAGAGTTGTAGCCATTTTTGTGTCCGCTGAAGCTGCCTAGCTTTGGCGGCCATCTTGATTTGTGTTGACTCCAAACGCTGATCAGTTGCAGACGTGCGTCCAGGGTTGACTTCCTGAGAGTTTCGTTAAAATCCGCCCACTGGCTCACGAGATATTTCGCTAACAGACAAGCGAACGTCGTGTTCGCCGCTCGGAGGTTCGTTTACGACCCGGAACAAACGGCTTGCCGCGGAAGAGGTCAAAGTTCGGGCGCGGCCTCAGGAAGTCCTTCAGGTCGAGTTAAACTTAACGCCGATGGTTACTTCCTTATTGCTGCGCCATCACGGCGACCCCCCCGTGTCTGTTAGCAAAATATCTCAAGAACCCCTGGATGGATTTTAATGAAACCTTCAGGAATTAATCACTGGATGTGCCTCAACAACTGATTAACATTTGGAGTCAACTCCATTCAAGATGGCCGCCACAACCACCTGAACATGAAAAACACAAAAATGGCAACAACTCTGTGAGTTTTGCAGATATTGACCTAAAATTTGGTTTGGTAGTAGCCGAGAGTAGTCTACAACACATACTCCGAGTGCGACTCATTCTGAAAGATCTTCGCTTCAAAATTCATTATTAACTGTTGGGAGTCAAAACTGTTTGTCTGTTAGCAAAATATCTCCTGAACGGCTGGACGGATTTTAACGAAACTTTCGGGGAGTTATCCCTTCATGTATGTTTAAAACTCATTAACTTTTGGAGTCAGTCCGATTTAAGATGGCCACCACAGCTAATTAGCATTAGCCACCACAAAAATAGCTGTAATTAGGTTAGTTTTACAGATATTGAGCTGAGGTTTGGTGTGGTAGTAGCTGAGAGTCGTACACAACACCAAGTCTGATTGTGAGAAAGGATTGACCAAAATGGCTCCAGCTCTGTAGTAAAAGGCGGGCGATATGCATTCCTTCCTTGTTAACCTTTTTATCCGTTTCCCCAAACGCCAAAAAAAAAAAATGTCTGACTTCTGTGAAACGACAAACTTTAACCACAAGCTTTCGAAACAAACAGGCGCGTTCCAGCCATACGTAGGCATCACGGACAAAAAAAAACAGATCCGGGCGCTTCCTCCCGTGTTGCCGTGGCGACGAAAGACGACGACGCACAAACACGCAGGTTGGCTCATCAGAGGCGACCAATCAGGGGGCGATCCCCCCCCCCCAAAAAAAAAAAAATCGTCTGATGGATTCGCCTCGGAGGAATCTACAAACCTTCGCTTCCTTTCTTCTTCTGACCGATCCCGGGCGCCGCGTTACGCATTTACGACGCCCATAAAGCCCGCCGACGCTCGTCGCAGTCCAAAGGTCGCCGCAGAGGCCACGTTTACCCTTGCATCTAAAATCCTTTTTGTCTGTTAACAAAATATCTGAGGGGCGAACTTTAAGTGATCGCCGGCTCGCCTGCAACCGATTGACGTTTGGAGTCAACCCCAGTCAAGATGGCCGCCACAGCTACTTAAATAAAAATGGTCACGACTAGGTCAGTTGAAACTCGGCATGGTAGTAGGTGACAGCTAATCAGACCAATAAACTTTGGCGCGGTCGTCCACGACACAGCTCCGCCCATTCTCAGCGCGAGACGACCTCATTCTGAAAGGTGGCGGGTGATATGCATTCCCTCCAAAGCTTTTATTTTGGTAATATAAATATCCCGGTTGAGGACATGAAAAGGACAGATTCTTTCTCAGTCCTGATCGTTTTCCAGGACCCCAAAGACCCGGCATCGTGTCTTCGAGCGCCAAGTTCCATCGATAAAAAGGACGCGCTTCGCTTTCTTTCACTTTCCTTTCGGCGCCGGGCTTCCTCTGCAGATACTTACAGCTCTTTTTTTTTTTTTTTGGTTTTTCTCTTGTGCTGAAAGTCTGAAACCATGAGGCAGAAGTGATTCGTTCTCTTTCCTGAGGGGAGGGACCGCCACCAGATTTAGGCCTGCGCTCGTTCTGGTTCACCACAGAGAGCTCGAACAGGAAGCTGCAGAAAAAGGCCGAGCTGATTCGTCGCTCGGCTTTTCTTTGAAATTTACCAGCGACTCACGATGAATCGTGGAGAAAAAGTCTTCGCACCTGATTGTTGGAGGAATCACTGAATTAATTTCACCCCAACTCGCATCAAATCCTGCACAAACGGGGACACGAACAAAGCACACAATTTTATAAAAACTGAATTATTTCAGTGGATTATTCCTGGACTTTAATTTGAAAATGATTGTTGATGCAGCAGTTCTGCAAAATTTATATCACTGACTCCATTTTGAATAATACTGAGTGTTGCTATGGTGATGGTGAGGATAGTAAGCTCTAAAAAAATAACCTCACATCATCTCTTCTTTTATCCTGAAGGTTTGCCAGCGTTAGCTTGACGGTTTGCCAGCGTTAGCTTAAAAGCTTGCCAGAGTTAGCTCCAAGGTTTGCCAGCGTTAGCCTGAAGGTTTGCCAGAGTTAGCTTCAAGGTTTGCCAGCGTTAGCCTGAAGGTTTGCCAGCGTTAGCCTGAAGGTTTGCCAGCGTTAGCCTGAAGGTTTGCCAGCATTAGCTTCAAGGTTTGCCAGTGTTAGCCTGAAGGTTTGCCAGCGCTAGCTTGAAGGTTTGCCAGCGCTAGCTTGAAGGTTTGCCAGTGTTAGCCTGAAAGTTTGCCAGTGTTAGCTAAACAAGCAGCTGCTGCTAAAAGCCACAGATTAGCAGCAGCAACATCAAATACAAACAAACCACCACACCAACAAAAACAAAATGGTTCCAGCACAAAACATAGCAGACGCCATGTTGATCTTGAAAATACGCCAATATAAGTGACCAAAAACCCCACTGAGACGGAAGATTAAAGCACGATATTTCGCCGTTACATTTCATTATATTCACAATGTTTCCTGGTTCTACTTTCCTTGACTTCACAGCAAAGGTTCACTGATATTTTATTACCAGCAGAGTTATTTATTTATCTAAATTAACTCACTAAAGATAAGAAAACGTGAAAAATATCTTTAAATAATCATTTAACAGTTGAAGGGTATATTTAATATTTCTTATTTGGGTGCATCAGTGTCGTATTCCTGCTTTTTAGATAAATCCAGCAGGTCGCTGTGGGTTAAATAAAAGGCAAACAAGTGAAGGAAATTAAAGAGAAAAGTCTCACATAAGTAGAGATAAAGCTGAATCGTTTCATCATGTTTGTCTGCTCAGAGACAGAAAACACTGTGTTTAAGAAGATAAAAACTAAACGAAACAAAGTTGCTCCTCGGCTATCGCTCCCAGACACAAAACGGACACATTGAGACGGGAAGAAAAAACGGTGGCAGATGAGATTATTTCTCCATGAATGTGTTCTGGGCCGTGAAGCGGGATGAGACCGGTGCCAGGAAATTTCTTCCAGGCCGAGCGGCACGTCCTGGTTTGGTGACGGGCTGAAAGGACCCCCCTCCCTCCTAAAATAATCTGAATATCTGATCCTCAGGCGGCTAATCGAACCGTCAACGGAGCAAACTGAGAACGCCGCAGGCAGCAGATTGACCAGGTGCGAGATTAGAGTTAATCTGGAGCCGGGAAGATAATATTAGAACAGCGCCGCGACGATCAGGATGAAGAGTTTTAGCTGCAGCTGCAATCGGCGCCCGATGAGCAGGATGACAGGGCCTGCACGGAGAGACCGGTTTGCCTCCAAAACACTAAGCGATGAGAAACGAACTAAAGTCCTGCACAATATAAAAAAGCAAAACCAACAACTGAGGGCGAAACGGCAGAAAAACCATTAATGGTGTGAATGCTTAAAAGCATTCACACCATTCAGGTATCAAAACGTTCAGCTCGTTCAGGAGAAGGGTGCTATGACTTTTGGTATTGATATCTTTTAAGGTTTTTAAAATATTACGGTTTTTCAGCAATTTTTTTTTCTCATTGAAATACATTGAAATTCCGTTTCCAACTGTCAGATCTTCCTGCTGTTTGAAAGCTCGCTACTTCAGCAAACTTCCACCTAGAAACGCCATTCAAGGTTTGAAGAAAACATAAGACATTCAACTCTTACTGTATGATTCAGCTTTTGGATATCTTGTATAGTTTTATTAATATCACTGTTTAAAAAAGTTAA
>NC_051443.1:24439027-24444922 GCF_001649575.2 Kryptolebias marmoratus
TAATGTCTTTTCAGGAGTCTTTAAGTTTTTTTCCTGCTGTCTTAAGGATTTGTTTTAAAGATGTTAGGATTTGTTTTGCTGTTTTTAGGTTCTGTTCTGCTTTTTGGGATGTTTTCAAGGTTCTTTCAGCTATTTTTCAGGATTCTTGTGCTGTTTCAATGATTGTTCTGCAATTTTAAGGATTATTCTGTTATTTTTAAGCATTTTTCTGCGGTTTTAAGGGTTTGTTCCGCCTAGTTTCAGCTTCTTCAGCAGCTTTCAGTCAAATCATTCAGCAAAAAAGCATTCACACTGCATTTTCGCAGGAAATGCAATTTCTCTAGTTTTCTTTTAGAAATTGGTTTTATATTTTGCAAGTTACAAAACAGTGCAACTATAACCCTCTAAAAATATTTACACTGATCAGCATTTTTACTTATAACATCTTTATTTATAATTGTAAGGTAATTGTACCTAAATTAGTACAATTTTAGCTGGTTTGTTAGCCTCCAAGCCAAGTAGTAGGCTGTATATGTTACACCTGCTAACATGCTAACTATTGTAGCTTGCCGCAAATGTCTTTTTTTTTTATCAATGTCTGGTAAAGTTAAAGTCCGAACCGTAAAATAAACTTGTTGTTCTGAAATCCCTCCAAGCTCAGCTCTGATCCATCAGCTGTGCTAACGTTAGCTGTTAGCTTAGCATCGACACGGTTTGCAGCTCTTAAAATGGCAGCAGGAAACAAATCCAGCTCTGTAATGGTCCATTTGGTCCGGTTGAAATAAACGCTGGGTGGTTTTCACTGCACTTCACTTTTTTTACATTTTACTTCGGTGGAACTAATGTTGTCAGCGTTCTGTGAAATTAAAAACAATTTTAAGGATGGTTTTAAGCACCGTGTTCATATCTCAAGGGCTTTTAAGACCTTGAAAATAACACGTTCAAATGAAAGCACCCGTACAAACCCTGAATGTCTTTTGGATCCATTTCCAAACAGCTTTAGAGTCCAGGACCATCGGTTGCAACAACTGATGCGTCAGCACTTCGCAGAAAGTCCAAACTGTCCCCCTCAGATAAAAGGAAACTGGTTCAGATGTTCGGGAACTGGATCCTTCTGGAACCCCAGGGTCCCTGTCCAAAGGGAAGCCAGCCTTACATCGACATGGACTGAGAGGACCGAGAAAGAAACCCCAAAAGCCAGAACCTTCAGGTGGAACCACATGGACAAGTCAAATGTCCTCCGGAGACAAGGTTGGACAATCAGTCGAGTCCAAGATCGAGCCGTTTGACAACAACAACAACAACAAGGAGGAGTCGAGGCGAGGCTTTAAGACACGAGAACACTGAACCAACTACCAGGCACGGTGGTGGCAGCATCATGCTGTGGGGCTGTCTACCTCTAAATTCCACCTCAAATCAGCAGCTGGACGGTTGAAAGGTGGACACAGCTGGGCGTCCTAACAGAACAAGGATGCCAAACAGGACTCTTAAACAAAATAAACATAAAGGAGCAGATAAATAACATTGTTTTAAAAAAAAGGGTTAAATAAATGATATTTGTCTGCTTTGAGCAGTAAAGTGAATTCAGCTCCAGATTCTGAAAAAATATAGAGTCTGTATTCTTAAATACAGCTCCTAGGAAGAACAAGAAAACGGTAATTAGTGTTTTGATTATATGCACTGACAGTAACAGTTCATCGTTTCCTGCGGTTTAGACACTGCACAGATTGTTTTATAGTCATATAACGACAGTAAATCTAATCTGTAGTTACGGGTAATAACATTCAGCGCCAACAGAAACCGACTATGTCAATAAAACACTCCCTGGAACGGAGAAATGGAACAAAGAACCAAATCCGACCCAAACGTCGGGGCCCTTAAACACCCCCTAAAACCCTCCGGAGTCTGTCCTCCTGTGGAGATGGAGGTGGAACCTCAACGATGCTTCAGTGCTCAGATGGAAGAGCTTTAACGGACGTGGGCGGCTGCCAGCGTGGGACTCCAAACTGTGAAAAATGTGTGTTTACGCTGCCAGGTCCCGGGTTTGTGTGAGTCACTGTGATAATAGTACGCCCTTTGGCCTCCTGCGAGCACGAGCGTCGTTTCGCTGCGTGGCTGACAGCCGTTAGGATGCTAGGACCTTTTCAGACACTCGTGATGTTTGTCAGGAGTTAAATCCCGTCACGGGACTGAGATGGCACGTTTAAAAGCTTCACCATCGACTCAGGCTGCTCCTTTTTCGTTCCTTTCGGTTTAACTGCTGCCTTTAATTCGGTCGATTGTTATTCTTTTATCAAGACTTGTTGCTCTTAAAGGCTTGATCTATCGTGAGAGGTCCTTTTCTGCATCTATCGGGGGGGATTCACCTCTTCCTCAGCACCTGTTTGCTGTGGTATACCTCAAGGCTCCATGTTGGGTCCTATTCTGTTCAGCCTTTGGGATCAGTTTTCATAAAAAGTGGATTTCCTTTCACCGTTACGCTGATGACATCTAATTATATTTCCCTTTTAAATTGGTCTCTGCCTCACCTCACCCTCCGTTTAACCGTCCCCAAAACGTCGAAAACTGGTCAACTCTGAACCCTTTGACCCTGAAGGAAAAACACTTTCAGTGAGTTGACCTTTACTGATATCTTTGCTCCTCTTTTGCCCCTTTTCCACCGGCTCTAATTCAGAAGTCCGGCTCTACTCGGCTCGGCTCGATACAGAACGCATCGCATTGTTGTTGCTGTTTTTTAAACTTATGGGGATTCTCCTGAGACTTCAGGAAGAGAGGCGCAGTGGAAGAAACGCTCTGGATGCCGCGATTGTTGCGTGGAGTAGGACGGCTGTTATCCGCCGGAGATTTCAGGCTTTACAGGCCTTCAGCTGGGGGACAGACGGCAGAAACGCTGCAGGGTAAGCTAACGCTGTTGTTTATATTCCTACCTTCGCTCTTTATGCTCGCATCTGGCCACACCCACGACCAATGAGTGAACAGGAGCTAAGCTTGTACCGCCCACCCAGCTGGCCTTACTCCGAAGCAGGGACCAAAAAAGCAGGGACTGGCCTCGAAAAAATGCCGGTGGAAACGCTCGCAAAGCGAGCCGAGTAGAGTGGAGCCGGGACCTTTAGAGCTGGTGGAAAAGGGGCATTAGTCTTCCTCTGTCAGGAATCATTCCTCCAAAAGACCTCGAATCACTCGTCCATGCCTTCGCTGCCTCTGGACTGGATGACGGCACTTCTTTGGACTTCACTCCGATTTTAGCAGATTTCCGTCGGCCGCCTGTTCGTCCCTGCACTGATTTCCTTTTACTCACTTTTAAAGTTTTTAACGGTTCGGCTCCCAGTCGTTTACCTGAACTCCTTTACGACTTTTACGAACCCCCCAAAAAAGCTCCGAGATCCTCCAGCTGGGCGCTAAATTAAAGAACGGAAAGGGATCTTTTTATTCTACTCGTTGGTTTTTTTATGTGTGACCGAGTTTCCTGCTCGTTTTGAAACGGCTCGTGAAGCGTTTCGGTCGACCTTGTTGCTCTTAAGCGCGCTACGGAAATCAAAAGCGACAATAACCCCTGAGGCAGGACAACAGGTCTGATCCAAAGCGATTCCTGTAGACACGACCGAGCTGCGTCAGACTAATGGATCCGCAAACGTTCTGGATGTAAGGCGACACCAGACGGGTGGAGATCAAACCCCATCAGGAGTCCACTCCCAACACACACACAGGCTGTCATTGTGGGAGCATTTATAACAAAAAAATCCATGGTTAGGTGAGACACAATCGAAACAAAAGACGGGATCAGGGTGGAGGACATTTACTCTGCCGCTGTCTGTCCCATTAATCCCTCACCTGCTGCAGACAGAACCTCGGCTCATCAGTCCGATTAAATTAAACGGACTGACACGCCTCTCAGCCAAAAAGTCTTTTTGGGAACCTTTGCAATGCAGACAAATTCGCCTTACGCCTTGTAAATATTGTAAAAATTCCTTCAGGAAGTGCCTCAGGCTGAACAGGAAGTGCTACAGCCGGCTAGATTGTCCTAGATTACCAGAAAATTTGACGTAACCAACCGTAGAGTGAAATCGAGGGCGACGCGAAGGTCTTCAAGTCGTTTTAAACTACTTCGGTTTTAACCTCGATCTGACCAGCCATTAGCTCATCAATCTGGTCCAAACTGAAGTCTTTCAAGCAGCTATCTGCAACAAGTGAAATATTAAATGCTCAGAACCCCATTTTCCTTCAGGTCAAAGGTCAAATTTCAGGGCTGTGAGTTTATTAAAGCAGGACAAACTCAGCTTTGCCTAAAACATCGTCTAAAAGATAAATATAAACTCATATTTTACATGCAAATTATGAAGATAAGCTGTTTTCACGGGACTAACAGGGATCTTATTGACAACAACATTTCAATTCCGCAGAAGAAGATGAATAATCAGCCAAAATTAGACAGAAAACATTTGTTTGGTGCTTTGCATGCCTGATGTCCTTCGTTTGGACGTAACAGCACGTCCCCACAATGATCTTTTGTCCAGTCAGGACCCAGAGACCGTCCAGCTGATTGGGTTCTGGGCAGCAATCGGACCGGTGTTTCGAGGCGGGAGAAGGTTTGTTTGTGTTCCCGTTCGGGACGTAAACCGGACAAAGGAACCGACCGACGACTTCTCAACTGGAAGTTTCTCAAGGAAATTAAATTAAAGTAAAATCAGCTGGACACCTTTTGAGCCCAGAAGCTGCGTTTCTACGCAATAAAACAGACAAAATACAACACAAAGCAGGAATTAAATGGTGTCAGCGACATGAAGCTAACAGTTTCCATCTGCTTCCTGGGTTTGTGCTAAGCTACGCTAATCACGTCCAGATTATCCTCGAAAATCCACAGATCTGTAATCTGACTGTTGGTAAACAAATAATGTGATTTATTCATTTAAAGTCTGTTAGAAGCTGCCGTGACGTTGGGTCTCGGTCTGCAGACGGCTGGTTTGAAGCGTCAGGTTTGAGCCAAACGTGACCAAAGTTACACGAAGGAATGAATCCATTTCTCATGAATGACCGCGGCGTTGCTCTAAAGCAGGGGTGTCAAACTGTTCGTATAGAAATATCCTTTCCTCGGTTAAATTTTATAAAGAAATTAGAGCAAACGTATTTTAATGACCAAAGAAAAACGGATAAAACTTTAAAAGACGCGTCATCAGCGGCCGTTTTTTTCTGCCTTCTTATGAATTTTTCTCCATTAAAACAGAAAAAACTCAAATCCGTTCACGCGTTTACAAACATTTCACTTTGAAGCAAGAAGAAAATACAGAAAAAGGCATAAATGCGTTAAAGCAAATTCGCTGTCGGTTTGAAGCACGTTAACTCAAGTTGGATTTTCTTGTTCGACGTTCTCTGTTGCTCTTTCTACGTCAAAATCAAAGATTACTGAGAATTTAAAACCTGTTTTCTTGGCTTCAAAGTAAACGTCGCAGGTAGACTTCACCAAACAAAACGAGAAGCGACGGAGACTCGATCTGTCTCAGACCGCAGGGCCCGATCTGATAAGATTTAAATGTTATCTTGGGGGCCGGATGAAATGTTACCAAGGGCCGGATCTGGCCCGCGGGCCTTGAGTTTGACGCTCTGATCGCTTCCAGGAACTCAAACCATCGAGAAATCATGTGACACTAAAAGCCTGAGCGGTCGTAGCAGATCTAGCTGAAACCACAGCGAAGGGAAACGGCGTCCAGCCGACAACGCCGCTTTGGCAAAAAAATAACTCGGACGGAGCTTAACGACTGGTTCAAGATGGCCGCCGCAGCAAAGCAAAGCGACCTCGGCTTTAACGCGGCCAGGTTCACAGATACAGAGCTTAAGTTTGGCGTTTTAGCAGCCGAGACATCCCCAAATTTTACTTGATCCGGTTTTAAAGTTTGTAGCTGACCGTCGGCTTCGACTCTT
>NC_051443.1:24445002-24446280 GCF_001649575.2 Kryptolebias marmoratus
GCCCACAAAGATTTCAGCAAACCAGTTTCCTCCCCAGCTGCAGCTGTTTTGCACGTCCTGCAGTGTAATCATGGAACATAAACGCATCGACAAACACTTTGTGTCTGCAAAACATGTGAGGAGAGCTGCAGACCAGGGACAATCCAGAAATGCACATGAATGTCAGTTTAGAAGCTCTCAAAGTTCTCAAATAAAGCACCTTTTGAGAATGTCAATGTTTGTTGGGAATTATCTTACAGAACTAGGAAGGATTTTTGGTTTAGATATTAAAAGTTATGGTTTTTTATTGATTTTAGTAAAAAAAAAAAATCACAACTTTTAGGAAAATGCCCCGCGAAATCCTGGAGGGATTGATAATAACAATTCCAGGTTTTGCCGTTTAAACGTCCATTTTGGGTCCCGTTTCAGATCAAATCTGCTCCTCACATCCACAAATTACAGAACCTGCAGCGTCTGCGCTGACGTCAAAACCTGCGTGACACACAGAGAGAGAGAGAGAGCGTCTTTACCCTCGAATCCTAATGACAGGATAGAATGGCCGCGGCTGGCGTTGCCCTGGCGACCGGCGCCATGGATATGCGACCGAGGGGAAACGGGAGAGCGGAGACGGGAGACAGACGAGCGAAGAGGGCTGAGAAGCAGACGGCGAACGTTTCTGCACCACCTCGGGAGCAGAAACTAACATTCAGGCCTCCACAGGGGAGATTGTTTGAATAAAAATTTACATGGGAGGCGCCAAAAGTGCCACGTACGGTGGCGAGAAACGAGAAGCCGTTAAAATAAACACTCCTTTGAATTCCTGACAGAAAGCGGATCCAGGAAGGACGGGGTTGAGTCGGTGACCTCCTCTCGCTCGCCCACTCCACTTTCTTTTTTTAAAACCCGCCGAAAACAGAAAGTCCCGTCTGCTGGCAGTCTCTTCTTACTCGTGCGCTCCAAAGACCCGCACATAAAACACGCGCTGAATTAAACATGACTACGACAGCGGGGCTTCGCCGGCTGAATTCTAATTACAGCCACGGGCCGCGCGGGGAAACCTGTAACTAGACGAGAGTCCACGGCAGCCACGGTGAGAAGAAACAAGCCGCTCACACGGAAACCGCCGTCAGACGCAGATGTTAAAAACAGGACCGTAACCAGACTGAGGTCAACCCCTCATTCTCCCCCTGCACATCAGTTCCAATGAAGACCAAAACTGAATTAAAATAGAAGCATTTATTTAAAACAAGTGACTTGAATGTGTATATGACATGTATTTGTGTGTGTTTGTAAATCCAT
>NC_051443.1:24446646-24458332 GCF_001649575.2 Kryptolebias marmoratus
GCTGCGCTCTTCTTCGTAGACATTGAGTTTGGCTGCAGCTGCACACAGTTGCAGCGCCTCCTACAGGAAACTGGTGGAGCTACGCAGAGAACCACGCCGTTCAGAAGCCTTGTTTGGATTCATGTTTTTATAAAACACTGAGGTCCGGACCTCGGGGTCCTCAGTGGGAGCTACAGGCCTGGTTAAAAACAGAACTCGCACCTCTCGAGTGTGACGTCGTTCGGGTGCTTTTATTTTGAAAACGCAGACTTACGTGAAAGCTTATCGCGCCAAGCACGTGTTGGAAGCGACTCTCAGCTACTACCACACCAAATTTTAGCTTGACGTCTTTGTGTCGATTAGCTGTGGCGTCCATCTTGAATAAGGACCTAACTGAGAGGCGAGCAGACACACAAACAGACCAAAAACATTTTAGTTTTTTTTTTTTTTTGTAAATTCGATGCAAACGGTGACGTAAGTTGAAGGGAAATTAAACGACACAACCGGTGCTGCAATAAGATATTAACGGAGGACGTGTGGACGTGTCCACAACAGGACGAATGAGGACAAACTGAAGGGACGGATAATAGGAATGATAACCAAAGAGATCAGAGGTGAGCTCCAAGGTCTGTTTTGAGACAAAGTGGACTTAATGGAAGACGACCGAGGAGGACACCAATGAAGACAGACTGGAATTTGTCAAAATGCAGATTGAGAAGACACAGAGCTTCTGGGAGAATGTCCTCTTTGGACAGATGAGACAAAACTGGAGCTTTTTGTCAACAAGTCCCATCAGCTCTGTGTCCACAGACCCAAACATGAGACAAAGACCAGAACCCTGAACCTACAGGGGGACATGGAGGAGGCTCGGTTCTGTTCAGGGTCCAGTGAAATCTGAAGACTATCAAGGCTTTCTGGAGGCAGATGTTCTGGTCTCAGTCTCAGCTCATGGGTCCAACAGGATCATGACCCAAAAACACCAAGAACGGGTCAGAACCAAACATTGGACCGTTCTGAAGACGCCTTCTGAGCCCTGATCTAAATCCTGCTGAACATCTGTGGAAGGAGCTGAAACATCTGGAGGAGGAAGCCTTCAGAACCTGAGACAGCTGGAGGAGTGGACCAGGACACCTGAGGACACTTGAGGACACCTGAGGACAGCTGTGGACACCTGAGGACACCTGTGGACAGCTGTGGACACCTGAGGACAGGTGCAGAAGTCTCAGAGAGACAGCACTTACAGATCATTTCACTCTTTTTAGGACCTAAGAAAAACAAACTGTTGGAGACGGCTTCAAATAAGCTCCTCCCCCCAAATAAAGTCTCCAACTCGTCAAAAAGACAGTTCGTTTCCGGCTCTTATTTTGAAAGGGCGAGGACGCTGGGTGGTAAGATTTCAGGAAGTGTGAGGGAGACGGGGAAGGTAAATAATTAAACACGATGGACTTTCACACCTGCAGCCCTTTCCTCGGCTGTCAGCCGTTTACGTCGGGGCGGCCGACACTCGAGCAGAAGAAGAAAAGCGCCGAGGGTTCTCCTGGTTCTCCTGACCCAGTTAAAGTACTTCAAACACACAGAGTAATAAACATCAGCAGGAGGAGGCTCCGTTCTGACAGCATGTTGGTGTTAAAAATCTGCTGTTTTACGTTTATTACTCCGTGTTATTTCAGCCATTTATACGTCAAAACGTTCGGCTCACTTTCAGTTTTTATAACTTTTATATTTTTTTAAATATTTTACAAATATTGTTTTTATAGAAATACATTAATGTCTCTTGGATTTCTTCAAAAATATCCTGGCTCTGTTTTAGTCTTTTCAGCTACTTTTAGCTAGCTCTTTGCTATTTTAGCATTTAGCTAAACTTTTTGCTGCTTTAAGTTTTTAGCTAGCCTTTTGTTACTTTTAAGCTAACATCTATTTACTTTTACCTTTTAGGTGGAATTATGCTACATTTTACACTTAGTGTTTTGCTACTTTTGGCTTCTAGCTAGCCCTATGCCGTTTTATTTCCTTAGCTAGCCTTTGGCTGCTTTAGCTTCCAGCTAGCTTTTTGCTACTTTTAGGTTTTAGCTAGTTTGTTGCTGCTTTAGCCTCTAGCTAGCCCTTTGCCATTTTATTTTTTTAGCTAGCCTTTGGCTACTTTAGGGTTTAGCTAGCTTTTTGTTACTTTTTAGCTAACATATATTTACTTTGATCTTTTAGGTAGAATTATGCTACATTTAGCTAGCTTTTTGATACTTTGAGCCTTTAGCTAGTCTTTTGCTACTTTTAGGTTTTAGCTAGCTTTTTGCTGCTTTAGCTTCTAGCTAGCCTTTTGCTACTTTTAGGTTTTAGCTAGTTTGTTGCTGCTTTAGCCTCTAGCTAGCCCTTTGCCATTTTATTTTTTTAGCTAGCCTTTGGCTACTTTAGGGTTTAGCTAGCTTTTTGTTACTTTTTAGCTAACATATATTTACTTTGATCTTTTAGGTAGAATTATGCTACATTTAGCTAGCTTTTTGATGCTTTCAGCCTTTAGCTACTTTAGCTTTTAGTTACGTTTTAGCTTACATCTAATTACTTTTACATTTTAGGCAGAATTTTGCTACATTTAGCTAGTTTTTTGCTACTTTAGCTTTTGCTAGCCTTTCGCTACTTTAACTTCTAGCTAGCATTTTGCTACTTTTTAGCTAAGATTTAGTTACTTTTAACTAGAATTTTGCTATATTTAAAAAGTGTTTTGCTACTTTCAACTTTTAGCTAACATTTTGATACTTTTTACCTATTAGCTAGAATTTCCTACTTTAAGCTATTATTTTGATCATTTCAGCTTAAAGTCAGCAGTTTGCAACTTTTAGCTTTCAGGTTCTGTTTAGTTTTGAGATAGACTTTTTCCACTTTTAGCTCGGGTTCCTTTTCTCTACTTTCCGTTTAGCTTTTAGCTAGCATTATGCTTCTTTTTCACAGGAAGTAACGCTAAAAACCCTCGTTATTGTTATTTCCCGGCTCGTCCGTTTCATTTTCAAACATTTATCCGCGGTCGGGACTTTTTAAAATCAAACTTCTGGTTATTTTTAATAAAGTCGACATTAAATGTAATATTTCTGCCGCAGTGAACACGGCTCGTTCAGTAAAATGTTGCTGAATCCGTTCCTACAGCGCGCCTCCTGTGTGACACGTTTGCATAAACAAACCTTTTTCGAACGAAATCACGCCGCGATCGTTCCGGCGAAGCGCGGCTCGGTTCTCAGTGCCGATATCCAAATACCTGGACATAAACGAGCCACAGATCGTTTGCAGGTTCTGAACGATGGTTTAGTGGAACGGCTGGGAAACGAGCTCCAATTATCCAATCCCAGGTTTGTGTTCGTTACCGTCCTGTCAGTAAAATATTTCAGGAACCACTCGGTGGACGTTAATGAAACTTTCAGAGAGCAGTGCGTGTTTTTAAAGTGACCTTAGCAAACAAAAACGGCTGAAAATCAGTCAGTTTTACAGATATGGAGCTAAAATTCGACGTGGCAGTAGCTGAGACTTATCTGCAACAGCACAACCAGATCCCGCAAGATCTTTGCTCAAAACGTCGGCGTGCAAACGGCGGGCGATATGCATTTATTCAAGCGATGTTGCTTCTTTTTAACAGGAGATATTTATCCATTTTCTTCACCTGGCGTCCGTCTCCAGCCATCATAACACCCCGGACGGGGACACACAGAGACAAACGACGTCTCGTTACAGGAAATAATAAGCTTTGATAAGAACAACTTCCAGGTGGTTCGTCCGAATCGTCCCTTTCAGGAACACGAGTCCAAAATCTCCAAGAAACACTGGGAAGACGGCCGGGCGTGCGATAAAATCTCTTCCTCTCTTTGCTTCCAAATGTTGTGCTCGGAAACACGTGGTTCCATCTTTCCCCCCCTCTATAATAACCAGTTACAGGGCATGGAAACTTAAAAACAAAACAAAAACAAACTGCTGCCTCCCAAAAGGCTGCGGCATCAGCCACGACAAATAAAAACGACAAAGTGCCAGTTCACCTGCGTTTAACTAAAAACTCGGAGCGATTTCATGCAAATGCAGGCGTCGACTCGGTGGGAGAAGCCGCTCTTGACCTAAATACGGCAGCTCCTCCACAATTCCTTCACCCAACGGAGAGGAGATCACAGGAAGCTGGAAGCGAGGGGGAACGGCTTATTAACCAGCGCCGCACAGGAGCAACGCCGAGCGTGATCAGCAGGGAGGAAAAAACAAAGACTAACAGCAGACCGAGCTGGAGCGGCGTCAACGGCAGCCCAAAAAATAAAAAAATCTGAATCTGCAGGAGGAAAATCAAGAGGAAGGAGCTGATTAATGGTTTCTCGGTTTTTTAATACGTTTCTGGGCCAAGCTGCTTGTAAAACAAAATGGTTTCTGGCTCCAAAAAAAAACGTCCCGACACCGGGCTAGAACGCTGAACTGTGCCTGCTTTTTTTTTTTTTTTTAAATACAGAAAGAAAGAAAGCTCCACACAAATCATGCTGACCGGGCCAAGCCTTTTGTTCAACCCTGCCTGGAAAAAAAACGACAAATCTGAGCCCCGACGGTCGCCGAGTCGAGCAGAAAGGCAACAATAGAAGAAGAAGAAAGAAAAATAAAGTGGAAGATGAGAAGAAAAAGGCAGGAAGTGTTCAAAGAACTGAAATCTGCACCTTAATAAAGTTTTCATGTGTAACTATTAAAAAGACTTCTTACTGATTCAACTGGAGCAAATCTGATCTGGATTTAAATCTGTAACGAAGTTTAAAAAAGGACTCGACTCATCCTCGTTGGATTCATCAACCCGGATTATTGACACTTTTAAAAAGGAGTGCTTGAATAAACCGGAGTCGTTATAAAAACGGCAGCAGTCCGCTCTGGTTTCGTACCGTTCCGATTGTCCCCCGAGGCCCCGTTCACACCCGGCATTAAACATCCACCTCAGCTCTGACTGAGAGCGTTCACACCTGGCAGCCAAACACCCCAAAACGGCCGTTAGCCACGTCACATCTGAGCTGTGTCATCGTCCGTTAAAGCAGATTAAAGCAAGAAACGGAAGTCTCACTTTTGGTTTTTCCTCGTATCGATGACTGAAGTGATTTAATCCTGAAATTAAAAAATTTGAAAGCAAAATTTGTGACCAGACGCCTACGGAAACGGACAAACAGACTGAAAAAAGGTCAACAACGGAGACGTCTACTGAGGACAACTTTCGTATTTTTGCTCAGATTCGTTGTGCGTCTGTTTACGTTCACTGCGTACCTGCATTGCACGTCAACATATCAGGAGTAAACTCTTTGAAACGGCACCATTTGATGAAGTTCAGGACAACCTTTTTGATGTTCGACATCATTTTTTGCTGCGAGTACCTTCAACGGGGTTCGGAGTCACATTTCTGTGGAGTCATCTTTTAAAATCGCCTGACGAGAGAAATAAACGGTCAGACTTCCTCTGTGAAGATCCTTGGTGCGCCGACAGCCGCCTGTCCTTTAATTAGGTGAACATAATGCTGCTCAGACACAGCGACCACAGCAGGTCCAACCAGCTCTAAAACAATCAGATCCACTCTGACTTTTTAAATCAGCCACAATTAATCAATTACCAAAAAAGTGTCGTGTCGTTTTTAGTTGTACAAATTCTAAGTGTCGTTAAATATATGTTTGTTGAAGTTGAGCGATGCTTGTTATATTTAGTCAAATGAAAAACACTCATTGGCCAACAGGTGTTGTATATCCCCCACCGGCTGCCCTGATTTCTGAAACTTTAACCTAAAGAGAAACTCACACTGCATCCTAATCCACTAAAATGTCGACAAAATTGACATTTTTAGTGACAATGATTCTGATAAATGAGTCGTTAAAAGCTGTTAGTTTACCTACAACCAGCCACGTCAGTTCAGTAGGCGGTCCTACAGAATCGCTCAGGACGGATTGTGTTCAGACTACCAAGCATATGTGGCTAAAATGGATCCAGATCAGCTCCAAAGGCGCATTGAGGCCGTTCACACCTGTGTTTGGCTCCATCTGGATCCCAGTAACGAACTTTACGGGCTTACAACAGGTAAGATATTAACTGTTCCTAACTTACCACAGAAACGCGCTTCGAAAAAGCTCTGAACTGTCCCTTTAACAGAAAGCGCCGCAGTTTGAGCCACTCCTGGGACGGTGTTCGAGCTTCGAAAAGACTGCAGGAGGATTTGAGTTCTAACGTTTAAAACATGACGACGATCCATAAAGTTGAAAGTCTCCGTTTCCTCGTCGTCATTTATTTACGCTGACAGGGTTAAGTTCGCGACTCGGCAGGGGAGTCGGGTCATTCTGGGATGCTTTCTGCACACCTTTCCTTCAGGACGGTTCCCCGAACATCAACACCAAACCGAAGGTTCAAACCGCCTCGTTTATTTTGTTTTTTATTTTTTGCTGCAGATGCAAAAACGACATCATCATCCCAGCCGACCCGACGCAGGATCCGACAGCAGCCCGCGGCGCCCTACTCAATTAATTACCAGCATTCTCCGATGTTTAATTAATCCCAGATGTGCGTGAAACGGGAGCAAGAACAACATCCGAGATAATCAAAGAAACGCTCAGCGGACAGCGTTTTAGCTCAACAACTGGATGGATTTTGATAAAAACCTTCAGGAAACAGTCACTGGATGTACGGCCGTAACTGATTGCCTTTTGGGGGGGTCAATCGGATTCAAGATGGCCGCCACAGCTCGGTCGGTTTGACGGATTCTGAGCTGAACTCTGGTGTGGTAGTAGCTGAGAGTCATTCAGGTGAAATCTTGAGATGATTTGGACCAAAACGGCTACGAAGACGTAACTTCTCGACACGAGAGGATCTTGAACTTGAGCTGGTATGGAGTCGGGGCTCCTGGGTGACAGGTGGGGGATGAGACCGATCGGTCGAGTCGAAAGGCGAAACTCGCGATTTACGGGTCCATCTACGGTCCAACCCTCACCTGTGGTCATGAGGTTTTGGATCAGGACCGACAGAACGAGATCCTGGATCCAAGCGGTCGGGCTCAGCCTTAGAGATCAGGTGAGGAGTTCAGAGTAGAGCTGCTGCTCCTCCTCGTCGAAAGGAGTCAACTGAGGTGGTTCGTCTGATCAGGACGCCTCCGTTTGGAGGTTTTCCAGGCATGTCCCACTGGGAGTACACCTCGAGGCAGACCCAGAACTCTCTCTGAACACCTCGGGATCCTCCAGGAGGAGCCGGAGAGTCTCTGGGGAGAGGGAGGTCTGGGTTTCCCCTCGTGGCAGACGGACGAAAAGAGGAGGGCGATATGCATTCCTTCGAGGAACGTTAAGCCTTTAATTTAAAAATCAGACAAACTCAGCTTTTAAGGAAACCAGACAACAACCAGATCAGGGTGTCCTGGGTTCACCCAGAACCGGACCCAACCTCGATGGGATCGTTCGGCTGCCGTCTGACCCGGTAACGAGCGGGACGGGGGCGAGATTCAGAGCCGGAGAGGAAGCTCAGACGTCCGGAATCAGGAAAATAAAACCTGGATGATCCACAAACAAACCGATAAGACTTTTCTCTGACCGATACAGATTTTTAACAAATCAGGGCAGCTGATCGCCGATTTACAACACCGATTTTTTCCAGTCAGCGTGTATTTTTTACTCAACAAACTATAACAAAAGAGAAGAGCTCGCTGTAGCAGCTGCCATTTTGCTAATTGATCGTCGATTAAGCGACTGGTTGCTGATTTTTAAAAGTTGCTGAATAAAAGAAGCCAATTAAAAAAGGATCAGCTGATTTTTTTGGTCCGCACGTTTCCTGGTTTTAAAAAATCCTGACTTCTCCGGGTGTTTTTTTAAATCTAATTTTGGTCGATTTTGATGCCCAAATGCGAAACTTTGCTCTAATTTAGAGTAAATTTCTAAAACTCTGTGTATGCTTTAGGGTTTAGGTAATCTATGGTTCAGAATATGCAACACGGTAAATACCGCAGGACATCCACGCGATGTCCAACCGTGTGAATAAAACCCGTGAAAGTCTGGAAGCACAACGGTTTCCTCCAGAACCTGGAAAATACTAAAAGACGGCCTAGGGACCCTGACATAAACGGTCCAAACCTCACAAATACCCGATCTGGGGTGACAAAAAGCAAAAACAAGCAGGTTTGACGAAGAGAAAAGCTGCTAAAGCTGGTTGTTCTCACCTTCCTGCCCGCCGAGCCGGTCTTGGAGAGGCAGGACTTCGCCAGGGACTGGTACCCGCCGATGACCTGGATCTCCTCCACGGCAGGGTAGCGTTTCTTCAGCTGGGAGCCCAGCTGAGCGAAGGGGGCCTGGGGGGACGTGGAGCCCGGGGAGGCCTCGCTGGGAGCCTCCCGCTGCGGCTCGGGGGGGCTCTTCTGGGGCTCCGGCGACCGTTTCGGCACCACGGTGAAGGTGTTCCCCTTCTTCTTCTGCACCATGGGGCTGGGGACGTGGACGCGCTGGGGGGGCTCCACCTCGATGTCGTCGATGTTTGTCACCGGCAGATGATCCGCCGTGGGTCCATCTGGAGCTGCGGGGGACGGGGACGGGACAGGGGAGGACGGGACGGCTGGAGAAGACGGGGGGGAAATCAGGACGGGTGGAGAGGAGGGCGCCGGGGACGGAAGAGGGGATGGAGGCGAGGGTTCAGGACTTGTGGCAGCAGGAGCAGGAGGTGGTTCGGGCTCCTTCTTCTCCTCCCTCCTCTTTGTGGTCACCAGGGGAGCCGTGGGGGCGCGGGAGGTTGGCACTCCGGGCGAAGACGCCTCCGCCGCCCGGTGCGAGGGCGAGGACCTGCTGGGGTCCGGCGGCAGAGGCGGCGTTTGGAGACGGCGCTTGGGGATCACCGTGAAGGAGTTCCGGGACTGCAGACGCAGGTTCGCCAGGGCCCGGGCCTGGGCGTCCCCGTCAGGGATCTGGTCCAGGTCCGGCTTCACGGACGGACGGATCTCAAACTCAGGAGAGGACTTCAACGCCTTGGACGAGACGGGGAGCAGAGGGGACTCGGCACGGCGGGTCTCCGGAGAGCATGGCACCTTGGGTTTGGGGGACGCCTCGGACCCCTCCCAGTCTCTCTCCCCGGGGAGCTTGTTCGGGCCCCTGTCTGGCTCGTCTCGCGGGACAACAGCTGCGCCGTTGACGCCGCGGTCCTCGAACCTCTGACGGTAAGAAGACACGGACTGAGGGGCCCCGGGGTGACTCTGAGAACCACCCGGCTCGGAGACGGCCGGCTGTGGCTTTGCTTTGGAAGACCAGGGACTCTGGAAGACGGGCGACGTTGGCTGGACCCCGGCAGGTGGTCCCGGCCTGGGTTTTGGCACCAGATCTGGCTGTGGCTTGGACCAGAGTCTTGGCCTGCTACTGGCACTGCAGTCCAGGTCCAGCAGGTTCTCCGTGCTGTGGGACTTCTTCTGGAGCTTCCCGTAGTTGCTGTCGAACTTCTGCAGGATCCGGCTGACCCTGCCTTGACCCGGACCCGAGTCACGTGGGACATCCTGGTCCGGGCGGCCCAGGGTGCTCAGGTTCTCCTCGCTCTTGCTTAACGTGGTGTCATAGATGACCACCTCCTTGGCTCGGATCTCGGTGACAGAACTCCCCCTCCGGTCCAGGAGGTCGTTCAGGGAGCTGTAACTGTCCACGCCGTTCTGCTGCCAGCTGGCCCCGCTTTTGGCCCCTCCGGCCTCCGGGAAGTAGTCCGGGTCGGACTCGATGATGATGATGTTCTCGGCGCGGATGGTCCGGATGCCGGGGACGCTGCCGTACAGCTCCAGGATGTGCTGCACCGGGCGGGCGGTGCTCTCCCGGTCCTGCCGCCTCCTCCGCTCCTTCTCCAGCTTGATGAACGGGTTCTCCTCCAGCGGGCCCAGGCTCTCCTGCAGCACCAGGCTCTCCCGGCCGTCCTCCGCCTCCCTCGGCGCCGTCCTCTCCGCCGCTCGCGGCTCTTTGTTGAAGTGTTGGCTGGCCGCGGTGATGGTGTAGTTCCGCCCGGAGCCGCCGGCAGCCCCGCCGCCGCCGCCGCCGTTCACGTTCCCCGTCACCTCGCCGTTTAGCTGCCCGCCGGGACTAGTCTCCGGGGTGGCGCTGGTGCTCCCCACAGAACCGCCGCCCTTTGCCTTCCTCCGCTCCAGGATTTCTCGCTTCCAGGCCGGCATCCTCGGGCTCTCTTGCCCGGCCTCTTGGCGGAGGACGCGGACATCCCCCCCGCCGCCGGACATCGCTCGAGGTTAGCTCGAGAAAGGGAACGAGGGGGAAAGGGGGGGAGAGGGAGGCTCCGGGGCGGTCTCGCCGCGGCGTTAAACGCTGTATCCGGCTCCGACCGAACCTGCAGGACCGACAAACGCACGCAGAAGCATCCCCACCTCCTCTCCTTTTCTCCCTCTGTTTTCACACTCCGCTCTGCTCCCTTTCTCCTCACGGCTCCTGAATGCGGCCCCGCCTCTCCGCAGCTGCACGAGCTTTCTCCGGCAGTCCCACCCGGACGCTGATTGGTCGCAGTCTTCTACCGACATGCCTCTTTCTTTCTCTTAACCCCTCCCACTTCTATTGTTAACAGGGCGAGGGCGTCCTGTCAATCAAAGTGGTTGCGTTCAAGTTCACCACGCCCTTTCCGTTTTCAACTAAAATTAACGCTTTAAGCAGATTGTCTCACGCAGTCGACTTTATATTTAGAGCTTAAGCGTTTAATAATATATTTGAACTTTATTTTTAACGCAGAGTGTTGTTTTGAAGTTTCGTTTCTGGGCGTAGGCCTGTTTATTTATCTCTCGCTGACCCGGGTTGGGGAAACACATGATCTTATTAATCACATGAATCAGCACTAAGTGGGCTATTCTTGGGCGCTACAGGAGATTACTGTAACTCATAAAATATTTATCTCCGAGCCATAATTAAACGCATCTTGACTAAGGAGCGTAGAAGAAGAAAATCCGCTCTCATAAGCGTCATGTTTAAATCACGCAGAGCTTATAAACATGAAAAAACTTTAAGTAAAAACAAGAAAGTTAAATATTTATGGTCCATAAAGTGAAATTTTAAAGCTAAATTACTTAAATATAGAATTTCTATTTTTTAAATAAATGTGTTTTTGACACAAAAACATTGACAAAACAAGGCTCGCACCGCCCCCTTGTGGCCACAGAGTGTCACCACCTCAATCATTAATTAGTCAATAAAATAGATTTTTATCGCCCGCCTCTGTGGGCGACAATGTTTCTGTCAGCAAAATATCTCATGAACCACGGGATGGATTTTAGTAAAACTTCCAGGAAACGATTATTGGATGCACGTCTGCAGCTGATTAACCTTTGGAGTCACTGTCACTCAAGATGGCCACCACAGCTGTCTGACTTTAGCCAGCACATGGATGTCTCTAACTCAGGTGATTTTAAAGATATTGAGCTGGAATTCGGCGTGGTAGTAGCTGAGCATTAACCAATCTCAACGAGTGATTCTATCAAAGAACGACACGCCTTTCTAATTTAAATGTTGGTTTTATTTACACGTATGTACAGATAACAAGTATGCCACGGCAAAACAACGAAACCATAACATAAATAGAAAGAGTTCCACATATACATTTTACACAGAATTTTACAGCAGGAAGTTAAATTAAAACGAGGCCATAAATACAAGCAGCACAGGAACCGGGTCGGATCAGAACAACGGGTCGGGTACAGCACGAGTCGTGAAAATAAACAGCAATTTTTATTTTTTAGTTGTTG
>NC_051443.1:24458407-24462860 GCF_001649575.2 Kryptolebias marmoratus
GGGGGGAAATGTGCGCACACAGTCTGCTTTCTGGCAACATTTCCAGCGACGGGCAAACACAGCGAGACGTGACATCACGAGGCATTCGACGGCGAGCGGCGTCCGTCCTCTGACCCGGGAGAGCGCCACTGCGTTACGGTCCGACGGACGTGTTAACGGCTCATGCTTGCTGCGCAAGGAAACGGGACGACGCTGCGCCGAGATCTCATTTCTTCACATTTCCTTCAGAAGAGCCAAACTTAGCGAGCGTTTGCCGGATTTGCTCCTTTTACACTCGTCACCTGCTGGAGGTGGTTCCACTTTCTCTGGTTTTATCAGGAACCTTGCGATAAGATGTCACGTTTTTAGCCTGCATGGTTTGTCAAATTGCGCCATCTTTGGTGTTTTTCATAGATTTACTGACAGAAATGAGTAAAAATTATGTCTGTTGGCAACAAACAGCCTAAAGATTCAATTAAAAACAGGCTTTTCGCTAAGCTATGTGTTGCCAGCATCGGCTCATCCTTGTAACAGTGGCTTAAGTTTGGCTATTTAGAAGAAAAAAAAGCTTAAGAAATGAGAGCTGGCTTTAAACGTTTGCACAGAACTGCGACACTTTTATGTTAAACGTGTATTTTTCTGTATGGCTCATTGTCTACCATTGATTGCACAATATTAGAGGCACTCATACGCTCCAAATCCACATCTGAGAGAATGTTTATCCTCGTGAAGGTCCCACAACCACATACAGTGTTACTTATTCTTTATAAAAAAAATGAAAAAATAACAACAAACAGCGTAATAATAACCCAAGCAGGAGTTTACCTGTTGAACTTACAGCTGTGGAAAACTCCTAGAAGTAGACTGTAGTGTAACCTGGAAGATGGAAAACCTTACGTCGTTAAAGAAATAAATCACTTTCATGTATTAAATCTCTAACGGCATCGTCACCGGCATGAGTCTGCCTCTCCTCAGTTGACTCGGCACGCCCGGATCATCAGCAGCTGCAGCAGGATGAAGAGCGGCGACACAATGAGGCCGTACCACAGGTCTCTGGCGCGGTCCTGCTCGGCCAGCTTCTGGCACAGCAGCACCTCGCACACCAGCTTCAGGCTGAGCACCGTCAGCACCCAGAGGAGCCGCAGCACCGCCAGCCGCTTGTCGTTCTCCTGGTACAGCCGGATGGACACGATGGCCGTGAAGTAGGTGCTGAGGCCGTCGGCGGCGAACAGGGGGACGAACACGAGCCACCAGCTCAGCTGCTGCGTCAGCAGGTCCACCTTCAGGGCCACCAGCATGCTGAAGAGCAGGAGCGCCAGGAGGTGGAGGAAGAGTTCGAAGGTGGCAAAGCCCAGCCACTGGACCAGTTCCCTCAGAGAGAACAGCATGGCCGAGGACAGCAGGGTCTTTAACCGGGGACGGAGGGACAGAGGACAGCTGAGGCTGCTCAGGCTGGGAGCTGCTCCAGGGCTGCTTTTCTGGGGCCAGAAGCTTCTTGGTTCTGCTGGGATCTCCCGCCTTGCTGGCTACATCTTCAGATCCAACCTGACGACGACAACAGACAATAAAAAAAAGAAAAAAAACAAAATTAATTTACAGTTAAAGACACCACGACACAATTAGACGCTTATGTTGTATAAAAACACGGCCTGTAAATCAGATTATTTCTTAATTCTTCCACTGTCAGGTCACCGTTCAGCTCCATTTAGTCAGGTTTTATCCCGGATAATGTTGTTAGATCCCATAAAATATAAAACACACTCACAACAACGTTTCACTTCTATTTTAATCAACAATCACATCGATATTAGCCGAGACTCCTACTGTAATGCTAACCAAATAAATGCTACAGAACTTTATTACAAACACAACTCGTATTTTCACACATTCAGGGTTTAAATTAATGTTTTACCGACTTTATTTACCTTCACAACAATCGGACGTTTATCTTCCCCATCCGGTTAGAAGATACAGAGCACAGCCATGCTAACAAGATGCTAACATCGTAGCTTCAGCGGCAGTTCTTCTTCGTCGTTTTTTTTTTTTTTTTTACGGCAGCGTTCGTTTAGAGCGTCGCACCGGCGCCACCTGCTGGAGGCGCTGAGTCACTACAAGGCTCGGCGCTGCTCTCACTGTTTTCTGTTTTCTAATAAACTAAACTCCCTTCTGATGAGTCATTTCAACCACTTTTAAGAAAAAAATAGATCTTTCAAGTCCTATTTATGAGTTACCATCACAGAATTAGAACCTATGCGATACTATCTCAAAAATATGACTTAGCATCTCATATTCATGACTTAATATTTCATATTATAGTTGATAAAATCACATGATTCTGACTTAGGATCTCATTATAATTAGATACCATCTCAAAATTACAATGTAAGATCCTATTATTGTGATACTATCTCATTAATCTGACTTTGCATCTCTTAAATATGATACTATATAAAAATTATGACTTAATATAGCAGATACTATCTATTGATTATGGCTTAATATCATATCTCAGAATTATAAGATATACTCAATGAAAATTATAACTGTCATTTCATAATTATGGTATATATATATATATATATATATATATATATAATTTATCATAAATATGGTTTGAAATATCTTTTTTTCATCAGAGCGGCTGAAATAGGTTTTCCATAGTTCAGATATTTATTTTTATGTTTTGTTTTGTCAGGTTAGTTACTCCCTCACGGAGTTTTATGGGAGTCTTGAAAATAAACTCATTAATTTTGGTGGATTGTAGGAATCATGACATAAAAAATGTTTTGGATTTATTTTCATCGAGCGGTTGTAGTTCTATCCTTCGCCTGCAGGGGGCGCCGGAACACCAGCTGCCTCAAACCGTAGAAGAAGAAGACGAAGACGAGCAGAAGTGAAGAAGGAGAAGTTCACAGCTCTCTTATTCAAAGGTGAGTCTGCGGGTTTAAATCTACTATTTATGTAGTTTTTCTCCTATTTAATTAAATAAGATAAAACTTTTAAGGATTTATTCCGTTGTCGCTTCTTTCTGTGTTTTTTTCAGCCGCTTCGCTAAAACGTTTCGGCGGAGTTTTGACTTTCCTGTTGAATTAAAGTTAACATTTATTATGTTTTTCTGTCTTTAAGGACCTGTTTTGTCGTGTGATTAATTATTATTACATGTTTTGCTTTATATATGTGTGTAATAAACGACGCTTAACTAGCTTCCAGCTATGATTACTGAGTCAAAGTCGACATTTTTTTGAATAATTTACAAAAAATCTATGAAAAAAACTGCATTTGTTGGTGTTACAGTTCATCGTGATCTGATTTTATGTATTGCAGCTTTTGAGTCATGAGCTTATTTTGCAGTAATAAAGCTGAGAGAATTTGTTTTTTTTTAATTTACTTCCTGATATTTGAGTCATTACTAATAAGTTGCAGGAATAAAAACAACAAAAAAGCTGACCTGACATTCAGGTTCTGCATAAAAGGCCGAAGGTGTGAACAGTGACTCAGTAGAAAATCGTGTCATTGTGAGCGGATCCTGACCTGTCCTTCGTGTCTCAGGTTCTGGGCCCGACAGCGAAGATGCAGACGCCTGCAGAGTCGATCCTCCACAGCGGATATTTCCACCCGACCCTCAGATTCTGGCAGACCTGCGCCGCCGACCTCAGACCGGACAACCTCATCTACCCCATCTTTGTCACGTGTGTCCGAGTCGTGAATCGTATCTGCGGGGTGTCTGACCTCGCGGGGCTCCTGGTTGATAAATCTGGGTATTTGTTTGTGGATGTGTTGGTTTACTGATCCTGCTCCGTGTCACTTTCTGCCACAGAGACGACCCGGACGTTGTGGAGCCGATCGGCAGCCTGCCGGGACAAGCGAGGTAGGAGCCGCACCGGGCGCGATCGCCGTCATTGTGCTCGGTCCCTGGTGAATCCCGCCAGGGGCCCCGGCACAGCGAGGGTGTTGTCCTCTGATAAAGGCAGGCGGGGAGGGCGGACTGGACCGAGACTGAGATAAGAGGGGAATCCGTTAGACTTTTATTTCACTGGAGAGCAAACCGAAAACCTGCGCTCACATTTCGTTTCCTCCTTTGTGGCGATGCACGCGGTCTCACTAATTTATTCTTCTTTATTGTCACTCTATTCTTAGAAAAAGGTTTAGTTTTTTTTTGTTCGTCTGTTTGTGGACAAAATTACCCAGAAATTCATGAACGGACGTCCATGGACTTTCCAGGAAACAAGGGGTTAAACGTCAGTGGTGACAGGGTCAAAGGTCACAGCTCAGCCCGTGCTCTAGCCCTGCAGCTGGACACCTCATGGGTTGAGGGTGATCCCTGTTGATTTCAAGCTGACAGGGTCAAAGGTTACGGATGACCTTGTGCTCTAAATGAGTGAGCAACCATGTAGCGGAGGAAAATGAAACTTCACATTTAGGTCTTAGGTCAAGGGTGATCACGATTGATTTCAAGGTCAGGGGGGGGGGGGGG
>NC_051443.1:24462882-24473309 GCF_001649575.2 Kryptolebias marmoratus
GGGGGGGGGGGGGGTCAAAAGTCAACGTCACAGCTGACCCCGGTGCTCTAACTCTACAACAGTGTGATGTAGGAACGTCAAACTGCACAGCTGGACACCTCAGGGGTCAAAGCGTGTTGAGTTCAAGGTTTGTGGGGTCAAAGGTCACAGGTAACCCTGGTCTCTGCTTCTACATGTGACCCTTTAGTTTCCGGTTGTGTCCGTTGGTTTGTTTGTCTGATCAGGTAAAAACTGAAGGAAAGATCTGGATGAAATGTTGGAATTAAATTCTGGTTCTGATCCAGATTCTGACCCGGATCACGCTGCCGCCTCGGTTTGAGTTTCTTTATTCTTTAGTTTTTCATAAAGCACCGGAACCCAGTTTAACAACTTTGACCTCGACCGTAAAGTCTTTGATAAAAGCGCCGTTTTGTTATCTCTTCCTCGTGTTTTTTTAACTCTTTTGAAGCTGGATCTGAGCGGAGCCGTTTGTCGTCCGCAGGTACGGGGTGAACAAGCTGGAGGAAATGTTACGGCCACTCGTGGAGAAAGGCTTGAAGTGCGTTCTCATCTTTGGCGTCCCGGCAAAAATAGCAAAGGTCGGTCAGACTAACTGTTAGATTAAAACATGAAAAAAGGAGGAAAATACGACCAGCTTTTAGTACAAATAAGCAAAAAAAACAGCAGTTTTTTCATCAATCTGATAATCGACACCAATTTTACTGCTTTTATTTTCCCGTTTAAGGTTAGAATTTTAAAAACACATTAATTTATTTTACAATTTAGACAGAAAGTAACCAGTAAATGCCCCTCAGTGTAAAATAAACTCATTCGCACAGTTTCAGGTTTGTAAAGATGCTTTTATTTTGTATTTTAAACATCTGGGGAGCTTTTGCAAGATGAAGATTAAAACTCCAACCTGGACAGAGTTTTGCTCTTTTAATTGTCTTTTCAAATAAATGTAAACCGGACTGATTTTAAGCCCCTGAAGGACCTGGAGGGAGACTCGTAGAAGCGGCGACCTCGTCTGTTATGTGTTTTTTATGTGTCCCCCGTCAGGATGAAAGGGGCTCGGGGGCCGACTCGGACGCCACGCCGGCCGTCCTGGCCGTTAAAAAGGTCCGCTCTTCGTTCCCGGAGTTGCTGGTGGCGTGCGACGTCTGCCTGTGTCCCTACACGTCGCACGGACACTGCGGTCGGTTCGCTGTCTGCTGCTTCCCGTAAAACACAGCCTGAAGGTTTTATTTTCATTCCTGTTTAATTTCATTTGATTTTTTTAGGCATCCTGAACGAAGGCGGGGCTCTGAACAATGACGCCAGCTGCCTGCGCTTGGCTGAAGTGGCGCTGTCTTACGCTAAAGCTGGTAATTTTGTTTTTTTTTTAAATTCGTTTCGTGACGAACAGAGGCGACTCGGCTGCGTAGATCCTGGAGAAACTTCAGTGCAATTCCAAAAACCGGCCCTCCGTTGTCTCTCCTGCAGACGTTTAACTGAATCCGAGGAAAATTCACTACAAAAATGACACAAATCTGCCTTTTTGTTGCTTCTGATGTCAAAGAAGTGGACGTTAAAAACATATCCCTGTAATTTGGAGACTTTAACAGTCAGAGGAAATTAATTTCTGACTTTGTTAACATATTAATATTATTATGTCTACAAACCAATGAGTTTATTATTTTAGCAAAACCTGTCAATAAAAACACCTCGTCATGAGTTTATTATTTAAAGGATTTATGTTTTCACTTATTAAAAACCATCTGACAGCCATAAATTATTAGATTTTACTGTTTCTGTAGATTTTATTCTTTGCCTAAGATCTTATCTTTTATGTTTATAAATTATAAAAGCCATAAAAGATATAAATCCATCTTTTTCAACCAGCTGGTGTCCCACAGGGCTCTGCGTTCGGTCCCGTTCTGTTCGGTGAGTTTTAACGGTCCAAACCCGCCGCGGGATCCTCGTAGATTTATTTTACCAGCTGCCATTTTCAAAAACAATATTTCTTTTTGTTTGTACCTCTACTAATATTTGCGATTTTCACTGTATTTCATAAACTAAAAATGTCTGAACACTTCTAAACTTTGTTTTGTTTTCATAAATTAGAAAGTAAATCATCTTAATATTCATTAAAAACATCAGCTAAATGCATGTTTTTTTTATTTTTGACGGTTGTGCAGTATTTCTCCAGACCCTGCAATGTTGCGATCGCAACTATTAACGCAAAATCAAGCAAACCCCGCAAAATCGAAACTTTGCCGCAACTTTAACCCAATATTTATTGTTTCTGAAGTGATTCTCCACCGTTTCTGCAGTTTAGTCTCTTCTTTGTGGGTTTGTGTAGCGTGGAATACAAAATAACCCCAAATAACTCGGGAAGAAGACACGTGACGTCACTTCCTGTTAACATCAGAATGCCGGGAGCGTGCAGGAGCAGCGACTGAAGCCAAAATGTGCACTAATGCTTCACATTTGCCCACAAAGATTTCAGCAAACCAGTTTCCTCCCCAGCTGCAGCTGTTTTGCACGTCCTGCAGTGTAATCATGGAACATAAACGGATCGACAAACACTTTGTGTCTGCAAAACATGTGAGGAGAGCTGCAGACCAGGGACAATCCAGAAATGCTCATGAATGTCAGTTTAGAAGCTATCAAAGTTCTCAAATAAAGCAGCTTTTGAGAATGTCAATGTTTGTTGGGAATTATCTTACAAAACTAGGAAGGATTTTTGGTTTAGATATTAAAAGTTATGGTTGTTTATTGATTTTAGTAAAAAAAATCACAACTTTTAGGAAAATGCCCCGCGAAATCCTGGAGGGATTGATTTCTCTCTCACGTTTCCTGCAGGTTGTAACATCATCGCTCCGTCTGACATGATGGACGGAAGAGTCGGAGCCATAAAACGAGCGCTGCTGTCGAATGGTTTGGGAAACAAGGTGAATATCAGAAAGTAAAATAATTGCCTTTTTATTCATTTTACGCCTCAGACTGAATAATCTGGTTTCTGCAGGTTTCAGTGCTGAGCTACAGCGCCAAGTTCGCCTCCTGCTACTACGGGCCGTTCAGGTGAGTCAACGCCGGCGCTCGGGCGTCGTCAGGCGAGCGAATCATCCCTGACTTCCTGTTGCGTTTGCGCGCAGAGATGCCGCTCAGTCCAAGCCCGCGTTCGGAGACCGGCGCTGCTACCAGCTGCCTCCCGGCGCCAGAGGACTCGCCATCCGGGCCGTGGTGAGTTGGCTCGTGTCGCCGTCTGGTGTTTGTTGTCGAAGCCGTCGCCGCTGATCGTCGTCGTCGTCGTTTCAGGAGCGAGACGTGAGGGAAGGAGCGGACATGTTGATGGTGAAGCCAGGCCTGCCGTACCTGGACATCATCAGGGAGGTCAAGGACAAGGTCGGCGAGAAGTTACCGGGATCTTAGGGAAACAGGAAGCCAGGACGGATCTTTGCTCACTCCTGTTTCTCCCTGCAGTTCCCCAACCACCCGCTGGCGGTCTACAACGTGTCCGGGGAGTTCGCCATGATGTGGCACGGGGCGAAGGCCGGAGCGTTCGAGCTGCGGGCCGCCGTGATGGAGGCCATGACCGCTTTCCGCCGGGCAGGTGAGCCGAACGCTCTGTCGGTTTGAAGGAAAACCTTCGGTGAGTTTAATAAAACAGGAAGTGAGAGCTCGAGTTTGAAGTGATCGTGGTCGTCGCAGGCTTTTCGTCTCCAGATTCGTTCGCTCCTCTTCTCGGCGGAGCTCGTGTCCGTCGGGTTGAGGGCGGGGCTTCGGGAAGGCCAATCAGAAACCGGCTCCGACGCGTCGTCCAAGCCGTGGATTCAGGGAGAACTTAGAGAACCTGGAGGCTCCTCCTCCTCGTTCATGACTCCACCCACTCTGGCGCCGCAGCATGATGCTGCCACCAACGTGCCTGACAGTTGGTTCAGTCCTCTCAGGCCGTGTTGTTGTCAAACTGTCTTCACTGGTGGACAGGGACGCTGGTGGACAGAGACACAGGTGGACAGGGACACTGGTGGACAGAGACACAGGTGGACAGGGAGTCTGGTGGACAGAGACACAGGTGGACAGGGACTGGTTCCTGAACGTCCTTCCTTCCATCCGACGGGGGACGGACGAGTCAAACATGTCCTTTCTGTCCCGGCTGCGCTCGATCTCGATCCACAGTAAAGTCAGACTCGGTTCTTGTTTTTAAAAATCACAAAAGTTTTCTGTAAGTTTTATAAAACATCTGACTCGGTCACACGCCGCTTCTGGATTTAATCTGATTCTTCTTCCTGATTCGCCAACCAGGCGCTGACATCATCATCACCTACTACACACCTGAGCTGCTCACCTGGCTGAAGGAATGAGGGACGAGGAGGTTCAGCTCTGATGTGATGAATGTGCAAAAAGATAGTCGCCTTTTTTAGCCGAAAATAAAAGTCGCTGCTGCGTTAAATATGAGCTGTGGTTTTAAACAAACACCGAAGAGAAGAAATAAAGTTTATTTTATTTCTATAATGAGCGTGTTTAACGAATTTAATCTGAAAGTTTTGTTCAGTTTTTGTCACTTCTGTTGCGTTTAAAGCGATATTATGAACAAATAACATCTTACCTGCTGCAGACGGGGCTGATTCTGTCAGTTTGTTCGTTTTTTACCAGAAAAGAAAAAGAACAAAATAAATTCTTCAACTTTCACCATTTAAAGCAGTTTAAACACACTTATTGTCATTTTTTTTTGTCTGAACTTTTATTTTGAAATGCTGCAAAGGTTTTCACTGTTAATGACATGATCTGCCTTTTTTTTTTTTACTAACAATAAATACATTTAAACACAATAATGACTTTTGATTTAAACTACAGGGCAGGTTGTGAAAAAGCAGCCTATATTTGTATTTTTATTTGTTTAAAGTTATAATTTATTGATCAGGCGAGCTTCCTTATCTGCTTTATGTTTTCAAATTTAAGTTTAGAAGATAAAACCAAAACATGGACGAGAAAACGAAAAGAAATTATAATAATCTTGTCTTTCAGCAGCAATTAAAAACAAGATTTTAAACGTAGAAAGAAGAGAAGTTATTATAAAATTACATAAATCTTTATTTAATGTAAATATAGACGGTTTTATATAAATAAGAAGCAGAAAAACTAACAGAGATAAGCTTTAAATTTAATTTTAATTTTAAAACGAGACAGATTCGACCACCTTACGTTTTAAATCAGCGTCTCTGAGACATTTTCCTGCTCCTTAAAGCCGATTAGCCGTGGTGGCCATTTTTAATCAGGTTGTTTCTGAGAGCTTCAATCGAATCCATCCAAAGGGTAAAGAGATATTTTGCTAACAGAGATTACAAGGCAGGCAAAACCCAATTAAATTTATATGAAATTGAAGTTTTTGGCCACCAGAAATGATCTGAGATTAATTTATTTAACAGTTTCTGATCTGCAGAGATTATATTTTGTATAAGTTTTTAAGTTTTTCCTTTATTTGCCAGCCCACTGAGACAAATAAAAGATTATTTTTATTTTATTCAAGTGGTTTTAAACCCAAAGTGCAGAGCAGGAAATGGACAGCAGGGGGCGACTTATATCTGTCTCTTTTTATTTTGAGGTTTTTAAAAAGCGCACTGCAAAAAAAAAAAAAAAGATTTATCACGCAGTTTGGCGTTTTTTGACTTTAACATTTGATTTTTTTTTAATTATACATGAACAACTTGAAGGAAGAACATGAAAGTTTGATCAAAACTGGTGTTTTCTTTTAAATGGAGCAGATTTAAGTCGGAGTTTTTGGCTCATTCGGATCAGAACAGAAAGAAACCTGAAATCTCGCCTGGAGAAGTTTTAACAGCTGCTGGTTTGGGTTCTGCTGGAGGGGGGAGTGTGTGTTGTTTTTATTATTTTTTACAGTGTGTGACGTGTGGGGGCCGAGCTGTGTTAAGTTGCAGTCATCTGGATGGATGTTCTCACTCCCGGAGTGTGTGTCGGTGTGTGAGCACCGCGCGCCACGTCGCTGAAGGTGGATTTTACGCAGCGGGGACGCACTGCCCACCCGGACTGGATGACGCCTTTAAAGTCCCTGGGGGGGTTCTGAAGCACACTCTCTCCGCCCGGACCCGGACATGGGACGCGGCGGCGCGCTGGGCTGCTGCCTGCTCGCCGCGCTGTCCTGCTGCCTCCTGCGCGGCTGCCGCTCCGACATCACGGCGGCCGTGATGCTCCCGGACAACCACCACAAGTACGCGTGGGCTCTGCCGCGCGTGCTGCCGGCCATCCTCATGGCGCGCGAGGACCTGCACGGCAAACACAAGCTGCTGCTGGGTCGCACCGTCAGGATCCTCAACTACAGCACGGAGGACCCGGCGGCGGGCATCTGCGCGGAGAGCCGGGCGCAGGTGCTGGCCGTGGACGCCAAGCTCTACGTGCGGCCGGACGTCTTCTTCGGGCCGGGCTGCGTGTACCCGCTGGCCTCCGTGGCCCGGTTCGCGTCCCACTGGAAGCTGCCGCTGATCACCGCCGGAGGCCCCGCGTACGGCTTCGACGAGCGCCTGGAGTACCGGACCATCGTGCGCAGCGGGCCCACCACCACCAAGATGGGGGACTTCGCCAACGCGCTGCACACGCACTTCAACTGGACGTCCCGGGCCGTGGTGCTGTTCTACGACCTGCGGCAGGACGACCGGCCGCACTACTTCCTGGCTGAGGGGATCTACATGAACCTGAAGCTGGTGCTGAACGTCACGGTGGAGGCGCGGCCCTTCGGGGTCGAGACGGACTACAAGGAGCTGCTCCGCTTCATGAAGGAGAGCGGCAGAAGTAAGTCCAAGCGGCCCCTGAGAGGCCACCTCCAGATCTAACAAACCAGTCAAAGCTGAAGCTTTTAGGAGTGAGGTAGACTCCAAAAAGTTGGTCCAAAAGTCCAGAACCAGCTGGAGGAGAATTTGGTTACCTGTCAGCAGCTTGGTGAGAGGAGCAGAGATAAAAAAAAAACGGGCAGAGGTTCAGTCTTTGGCAACACTTTGAAAAGACGGAGAGAATCTGGAGACATCTCTGAGGCTGGAAGCTCCAGATGTTTCCCTCTGTGCAGCAGCTCCGTCAGTCTGTAAACATCTGGACCTGAGGTTGTCCCATTCTGTCTGTTCGACAGTCCTGGATGGGAGCAGATGTTGCTCTAAAACCTGGAGATCCTTTCCAGGAGGCACTAATGCACCCCCATACCATCAGAGAGGCAGGCTTTGACCTCAGAACAGGTCCAGAGGAGACACATCTGTTCACATCTGGCTGCTTCTTTGCCTGATAGAGCTTTAAGCAGCGTTTGTGGACGGCACGGTGAGCTGTGTTTACAGACAGTGTTCCTGAGCAGAACCAGAACCAGCCTTGACCTTTGACCTCAGAGGTTTCTGAAGATTACTCAGATCTTTGGACATCAGGAGCTGCAGATGATAGAGATTCAAAGTCGTCCTGATCTTCTGTTGAGGAACTTTATTCTGAAATTGTTCCTCAGGCTGCTGAACCTCTGCCCGTCTTTACTTCTGACAGATTCATCCTCGGTCCTCTCACCGAGCTGCTCAGAATTCTCCTCCAGATGTTTTTTTGTTCCAAGTCAGTTTGCCGCAGCTTCAGCTGCATCCGGTGATTATTTTACGTTTGGTTAA
Organism: Kryptolebias marmoratus; assembly: GCF_001649575.2. NCBI lineage: Eukaryota > Metazoa > Chordata > Actinopteri > Cyprinodontiformes > Rivulidae > Kryptolebias > Kryptolebias marmoratus. The sequence continues at coordinate 24,470,490 of NC_051443.1, forward strand.
AACTCGTCTCCATTCGAACCCAGAAGTTGTGCGGACCTCGTTCCACTCACCGAACGAGGTCAGGGAGGGAAAACCTGTTTATTCCGGTGTATTCCAGAGGAACGTTTCGGCTGGGACACTGTCTCGTGTCCCACTTGTCCACTGAGAACCGGTCCTTAAACACGGTTCTTTAACCTCATGCTGAAGCTTGTGTTTGTGAGCCGAAGGGGAGCGGCTGTTAAATCACTCGTCGTCGTGTGTTGGAGTTTAATTAACTGGCAACCCGCCGTGGGGCGGAATGAATCAACGTTTCAATCAGCCGACTCTTTAGCTGTTAGTTTGTGGGATGAAAGCATCTGAAGCTGCGCTCACGCTCCGTTCTTTCTTTCTGCTGCTTTTAGTCGTTCGCTCATCAGATTGTTCGGCTCGTTCAGGAGACGGAAGCTTCGGCTTCGGCTTTTTGTAATTTTTATACTTTTTAAAAATACGAAGCTTTGTTTATCGACAGTTTCTCCAAAAACACGAGAAGATTTCTTCAGCTCCTTCAAAACCGTCGTTCTTTTTCAAATCTGCTTCATCGGCTGCTTTTGTTTTCTGTAACTTTTAGCTACTGTTCTGCTTCTTTTAGCTTTTAGCCAATGTTCTGCTTCGTTTAGCTTTAAACTAGTGTTTTGCTTCTTTTAGCTTTTACCTAATGTCCTGCTTTTTTTAGCTTTTAGCCAACGTTTTGCTTCAATTATCTTTTAGCTAATGTTCTGCTTCTTTTAGCTTGTGTTGCTAGTGTTCTGCTTCTTTTAGCTTTAAGCTAATGTTCTGCTTCTTTTAGCTTTAAGCTCGTGTCCTGCTTTTTTTAGCTTTAAGCTAATGTTCTGCTTATTTTAGCTAATGTTCTGCTTCTCTTAGCTTTAAGCTCGTGTTCTGCTTCTTTAAGCTAATGTTCTGCTTCTCTTAGCTTTAAGCTAATGTTCTGCTTCTTTTAGCTCGTGTTCTGCTTTTTTAGCTTTAAGCTAGTGTTCTGCTTCTTCTAGCTGTAACATCTCAGTTTCAGCTTCCTCAGCAGACATCAGCTGAGTTTTAGCTTTTAATAATCAGGCTGAAGTTTTGCAGAAATTTTAATTTCGGTCATTTTAGCTCCTCTCTGAAGGTTTTCCGTCTCGTTTTAACAGTTAAATGTTCCCGTCTGTAACTTTTCTCAAAGCCGAAGCAGTGACGGCTCTTGAGCGCGTCGGGATAAAAACTTCGGCGTGATGCGGGGAACATCTGGAGGGAACCCCTCCTCCTGGAACGTCTCGGAGCGGAACGTGTGAAAGTCCTGCAGCGTTCTGGCTTCCGGCTCGGAGGATCAGATTCCCAACGTGCTGACGTGTCGTTACCGCGGCAGCGCGGGGGTCAGAGGAGCCGACGGTTCGGTCAGGACGTGTCCCGCCGCGGCGTCCGGCGGGTCGCGAGATCGCAGACCGAGTCATCGTCAGAGAGTTCCAACTCCTCGCTTTAATCCGTGAAGAAAATAAAAATAAAACCGCTCACAGAGCGCTCTGCTGTTGAGTTCGGCTGCTAACAGGTAATATCTTACCTGCTGTAGATGAACCTTTGAACAGTTTAAGTGGCTACAAGGGTCGCTGCCATCTTTAAACACTCCGTCTCATCTGAACGCCAGTTTGTAATTTATTACACGAGTTTTTAACGAGGAATTCTCTGGGGTCGCCTGTGACCTTTGACCCATGACCCTGAAATCAATAGGCATCGCCCTTGACCCACGAGGCATCCGGCTGCGCAGTTCGACCTTCCTACATCGCACCGTTGGAGCACAGGATGACCTCTGACCTCTTGACCTTTGACCGGATCGCCACCAACATTTAACCCTTTGTTCCCTGAAAACGTCATTAAATCTATTCGTGACCTTTTGAGTGACCTTGTAGACCGACAGACAGCCGCTACTGAAAACATAACCTCGTTGGCGAAGGTAAGAACTATTCCTGCGAAGGAAAAAAATGGCCGCTCGTTCCTGAGAGAAATGCATATCGCCCGCTGCCCTTCCTGACAGAAGTTTAAACCGAGTTCGTCTCATGTTGAAAATGTTGGAGAGGACGTCAACTTTTAGCTCAACATCTGTAAAATCGACCGAGTTACAACCATTTTTGTGTTCCCTCATGTGGATTGGCTGTGGCGGCCATCTTGAATTGGGTCGACAGCAGCTGTAGCTTCGTTAAAATCCACCAAGTGGGATATTTCGCTAACAGACAAACAAAGGGTGACTCCGACGGATGAGGCTAACGTTTTAGAGTTCGTTTTTGGCTCAGAGTCTGTAAAACCGACCTTTTTGTGCGATCCGAGTTCGATTAGCTGTGGCGGCCATCTTGAATGCAGTTCCGAAAGTGGATCGGTTGCAGCTTTTTTACATCTCCTGCAAATTTGATCAGTGGTTCCTAACTGGACATTAAAGATTCGGCTATAATTTAGTCAGTTTTGTAGATATTGAGCTGAAATTCGGTGAGGGTCGTTCCAAACACGTGCTCTAAGTGCTAATAGTTGTGCTTTAATTACACTGAATGTGAGTTCTTCAGTCCCTCCAGGATTTCATGGGCATTTTTTGTGATTGTTGCGGCTAAAATGCCTGATTTCGCGGGGCGTTTTCTAAAAGTTCTGATTATTTTTTTACTAAAATCAACAAAAAACCATAACTTTTAATATATAAACCAAAAATACTTCCTAGTTTTGTAAGATAATTCCCAACAAACATTGACATTCTCAAAAGGTGCTTTATTTGAGAACTTTGAGAGCTTCTAAACTGACATTCATGAGCATTTCTGGATCGTCCCTGGTCTGCAGCTCTCCTCACAT
>NC_051443.1:24473548-24479845 GCF_001649575.2 Kryptolebias marmoratus
TGATGTTAACAGGAAGTGACGTCACGTGTCTTCTTCCTGAGTTATTTGGGGTTATTTTGTATTCCACGCTACACAAACCCACAAAGAAGAGACCAGACCGCAGAAACGGTGGCGAATCACTTTAGAAACAATAAATATTGGGTTAAAGTTGTAGGAAAGTTGCGGCGTTTTGGGCAAAGTTGCAAAAAGTTGTGATTTCGTGGGGTTTGCTTGATTTTGCGTTAATAGTTGCAATCGCAACATCGCGAAATCCTGGAGTGTCTGATTCTTTAAAGGAATGCTCAAAATGACTGAAATCTTCCTTTTAATAAGAACAACTTCATGGATTTCTCCTCTTTCTTCAGCAGACAGATCCTATGAGCGTCCAGTTTTTGTCTCAGCCCAGGACACGTGTTATGAAATTAAACCGCCATAAAAGCGAGAATGAAAACCAGACGTTTCGAGCCCGGCAGTCGGTGTTGGAGCTCCTCTCCGTCTCCGTCTCATTTATAATAGATGTGGAAGCTTCTGGACACTTGTAGCTCGGCACACCGAGGAGAGCAGCTTTCAGTTTCTGCTGGAGGGGAAATATAAACGCACACACACGGGTTTCCAAAGAGAGCCTTGAGAAATAAATAAACGAAGGTAAATAATGTACGCAAGTGTCGAAATCCTCCGGCTGGAGCGCTCGCCGAGGAAAATAACCTCGTCGCGTCGTTATTTTCTGCTCCAAGTTTCCATTTTACCCTCGATTTACCGAGCCGCTTCTTTCGAGTTCCCTCCCACGCCTCCCGGATCCCGTTAATTTAATATCGAGGCGAAGGCGGAGCGATAACGTCTTTCTGTTTGTCTGCACCGTTAGCAAAATATCTCACGGACCACCGGACGGGTTTTAATTGAACCTTCAGAAAACAACCATCGGGTCGACGTTTACGACTGATTAACTGTTAGAGCTGTTTGTATCGGACAGAAGAAGAATCTGATGTTTTTACTCCCATGTCACCATCACAGAGGACAGATTCTGTTAAATGTAAGTTTCAGTCGATGTATTTTTATTTGCTGTGGACTGTTTGCATCAACCCTACAGGTAACGGCATCTTTACTCTTCACTTTGTGCAGGAAACTTTATTTATTGGATATTTCACGTTTACCTCCATCAGGGAGTTTCTGTTTCCGTCTTGTCCGTGGACAAGATTACTCGAAAAGTTGTGAAAACGGATTTTCAGGAACTTTTTAGGAAACGTCAAACATGGAGTGACGAACGACGGGGTTTAGATCGGGTCAAAGGTCACAGATCAGCAGCTGTGTAACAAATGTTAAACTCCACAGCTGGACACCTCTTGGGTCAAGGGTGATCGCCACTGATTTCAAGGTCACGAGGTCAAAGGTCAACGTCACAGTTGACTTCAAGGTACTTGTAGCTGTCCCGGACATCTGCAACGTGTGCCATGCTCTTATGATACTGAAAGTTTAATATACATATGAGGAATCCACAGCTGGACACCTCATGGGTCAAGGGTGATCACTATTTATTTCAAGGTCACGGGGTCAGAGGTCAACATCACAGTTGACCTGATGCTCTAACTCTGCAGCAGCGTGATGTAGGAACGTCAAACTCCACAGCTGGACCCCTCATGGTTCGAAGATGATGCCTGTTGGTTTTCAAGGTTCGTGGAGTCAAAGGCCAAAGGTCAAAGGTCACACCCCATTATTAAGAACCTCGTCTCTGCTCCTACATGTGTCCGTTGGTTTGTCTGTCTGATCAGGTAAAAACTGACGAACAGATCTGGAGGAAATGTTCAGGAAATGTTGGGGTTGAAACAACAAAAAAACAAAAACTGACTAAATTTTAACGGAGCTCCGGATCGTGATCCCGACCGCAGCGTTTTGTCACTGACGCCGTGGCCTCGGCCGATGTTTACCCTCCGAGTGCTTCTGTTTATTTGTGGATTCCCAGTAAATGTTGAGTAAAACTAACATTTCCACAGAAACTTCTGATGACCTTGTTGGACCGCTCAAACCTTTGGTCTGAAAGACATAAACAATAGTCCAAAAATACATAAAAATAATCATAAAACAGGAAATATTTATCTCTACAAGTCTTTAGGTTTGAAGTTTTACACTCATTTGGCTCTGTTGTTGTTTTAAAGACTTTATTTTAAAGGATAATCAGCTTGGGGCTGCATTAAGTTTGCTTTTTCTTGAAGCAAACAACGTTTTGATTCATGCTGTTTGGACCAACGTGAATAACAGATTCTTTTTTTCTCGCGTGTCTCTCCGTTTTTCCACCGAGCCGAACTCGCTGCCTGGCATCTGTTTCCTGCGAGCTCTTTGTGTCTTTATGTAATTGAACTCTACGGTTCTGGCAAATAAAGCCGCTACTGACGCGATCAATGAGCAGCGAGAATTATGTAAGGCGGCGTCACCAGCTGCCGTCTGAAACGAGTTGGAAAACAGGCTTGTTATGAGAGGAATGGGTCCGGACGCCGCGGTGACGAGCAAATTGGTCTTTTCTTTGGGCCGGTTTCTGTAATTTAAGATGGTTTGAAAATTAGCAACATTATTTTAAAAAATACCATCCTTTTGTCCACCATTATTCTGTCTTATTTCCATATTAGAAGCTTTTTATATTCAGATATAATACGCGCGGTGACCAAAAAGCCACAGATTATGCAGCGCGTGTCGTTCCTAAAAGCAAAGAAAGTCACAAATTATGCTTCATTGTGCATAATTACATGCAATAATTGAATCAACTTTACTTATGTTCAGCTGTTATTCTAACGTTTCCGTCCCAGTTTTTGATTTGCTGCTCCCTGAAAGTTTGGAGAAACCCAAACAAAAATAAACCGGAACGTGCGGCTCAACCGGGAATGGAGCGCTTTGACTTCGGGGAGGAAAAAAAACGGAGAAATCTCCCCGTAGACGACAAGGTTTTTGTGTAAAACGAGTGAGAAAAGCTCTTCACAGCAGAAACATGAACCGAAGTCCAAACGGGTCACATGACTGCAGTTTTTACACAACCACGGTTCAGGTTTTATGATTTTTGGAGACTTCGCCGCAGAGCGTGATGGCGTCACCCACTAACGTCTGAGCTGTCCAAATGCTTCTCACTCCCACAGACTTCACACTTCTTCTACTGTTTACACATCAAGATGTTGGTATTTTTGTCTTCTTTCACTCAGTGTGACTCTCACGGCTTCAGGACTTAATGTTTCCTCTCAGATTCCCTCAGACTCCAGAGTACGCACACCCGAACTCTCATTGACTTCCATCGTATCTGAGCTTCAAAACTGGACGTTAAAGGTCCTTTTAACTTATCATATTTCCTACATAAAACACTATAAACTCATAAAAAACGTACTTTCTGACTCTTAGAGTTCAGTAACTTCTTCAATACGACTTCTAGTTTTCAGCGACAGTTTCTTTGAGGCTTACTTCCTACTCTGCGTTTCTGTCTGTCTTTAAGAGCGCTGTTAGTGACTCTAATGAGCCCCATTTCTTTTGATCACGGTCCTCGTTAAGGCTCCATGAGACGTCAGGAAGTCGGTTCGCGGTGATGTGGTTGCGAGACGCTCAGATCTGAACTCCCAGGAAGCTCCGCCCTCCTCCAGGAAGCTCCTCCCTTCTCCAGGAAGCTCCTCCCTTCTCCAGGAAGCTCCTCCCTCATCCAGGAAGCTTGTCCCTTCTCCTGCGGCGTTAAACCAGCTCCTCAGCTCTCCTGTCCTCATACAGATGTTTGCTTCCTTCGCCGCGACCAGACGTGTTTGTTAAACCAGCTGAGACAGAACACACCGTTTGGCGGCGAACGATAACGAGCGGATGAAGGGAGCTGCCCGGCCGAGGCGCACTTCCTCCACGAAACGCCGCCTGCGCCTCTGCGGTCTTTTTAAGTTCAAAGGTTTCTAAGTTTAGCTGGAACAGCTGTAAAGACGGCCTCCAGCTGCTTCTCAGTGACGCAGCAGAAGCAAAATGGCTCCATTAAAGCTCGTAGCCACGCCCACAACAACTTCTGACCAATCACACAACACTTGGAGCTGTGAGAATTGGGGCCTCGGGTCGAGAAGCGGTGGCCTAAGCTACGAGAGGATGGAACGGCCTTTACTCTTCTGTTAGTTTTAGCATCGAAACGTCGGCCATTTTGTCGGCTTATATTATTACAAAAGGAAGTCCCAAACTACTGATGGATGTTTGAACCTTTAAGAACCTCAAAACATTTGGCTAAATAAGCTAAAAGGAGATTTCTTTGCGCTGTTTAGTAAGATGAGGAAGAAGGCTGAAAGGAACAACTCATTTTAGTCTTTTTAGTTTTAAAAAAAAGCTCTTTCTGTCACTAAATATCAGCTTTATTTTCATTAACACAGCCTTTATTAATGCCCACTGCCATGAAGGGCGGGTGATCATGTAACTGGCTGCAGACTAATGTTTGTTTAAATGTCTGTCAGCAAAATATCTCCTGAATCACAGAATGCACTTTAATGAAACTCTCAGAAAGTAATCATTGGATGCATATTTACAACTGGAGCCAATCCAATTCAAGATGGCTGCCGCAGCCAACATATGCTGAGCTGAATCTGAGCTTGGTAGTAGCTGAGAGTCATTCATGACACGTCACCTTTGTTTGAAGCTTTAGCAACGAACGGTTGAAGCCTGTTAGCAAAATATCCAAGGAACCACTGGACGGAAAGTAATCATCGGTTCAAGATGGCTGCCACAGCCAACACAACGCGGCCAGTTTTACAGATACTGAGCTAAACTCTGGTGTGGTAGTAGCTGAGAGTCATCTCCAACACATACTTTAAGCAGGACCTTCCATAATGTTGCATAAGACGCTAACAGGAAGTGTGTAATTTCAAAATAAGAGCAGTTTTGTTGTTTTTTTCTGTGTAAGTCGGAGAGATAAACCTTGTGCTTCTGGCCGCTCTGCTTGCAGTTATTTACATCTGCGTTCCCCTGGACACGTTCCTGAACATCATGAAGCTGTTCCAGAGCGAGATCCAGGACCCCGAGAACTACGCCATCTTCTACCTGGACGTGTTCGGGGAAAGCCTGACGGAGCGCAAACCGTGGCAGGCGCCCGGCTCTGACTGGCCCGGCCTCGTCGAGGTCTTCAAGGTGTGTGACCGCCGCGCCGCGTCTCGGCTCGCGTTTTCTGACAACAGCCGAAGCTTTTGTGTTGACGACAGACTTGTTTAAGAGGAGCTTCCGGCGTTTTTTTTCCTGGTCCTGCATTCCCAGAAGACCCCCCCCCACCTCCCCCCAACTCCCAGCACCAACCCCACCAGACCCNACTCAGACCACTTTAGGAACCGAAATTCTTGCCGTGCTTCGACAGGAAGACATTTCTCCCAACAAACAAGACGGCCGACACAGACGTGCCGTTCCACTAATTTCTTCCCTTAACGTCACCCGGGCTCCTCTTAATTCCCTTAATTTATTTCTTACAAACTCCTCAAACAGGAGGGTATTTAATACCCTCGCTTACAGCCTATTTTTTTTAACAACTTGATGGTAATTTAATGTGCTGTTGGCATAATTTCTCATGTTAAATTACAAACATGCAGCTTAGCCTAAGAAGCCATGGACTGGGCGAAAAGGACATTTTAATTGGAGCAAAGTGTCCGTCCGTCTACTTCCATCTGTGCAAAATGTAAATGGTTAAATGTTGCTAAGCCTTTAAAAATAGCGCTTTTAACTGTTTTAACTGGTTACGGACACCTGAATTTAAAAAAGCGGTATTATTATCTTGGCAGGTTTATTAGACGCAGAATTACCGCCTCATTGCCTGAAAGGACTCCGATCCCTGAACTTATAGACATCTTCTCAGTGAGCTGCTGTTTATAACTTCATCATTCGAGGCTAAAACCATCAGAACCCGTGGCTCGTCGAGGTATTGATTTAGAGACTCGTGTGTTCATGAGACTGGGTCAGAGGTCGATCGGTGGTCCGTTCAGCCCGGCTGCCACGGAGAATTATGGCCTTTTGAGGTCTCTTTTTTTCATGACTTGTGTCTACAACTGGTAGCAAAGACATTTAAGACTTATTGGAGCATAAATACGTGGCCAACCCCTCATTATCCCCCTGTACATCAGCTCCAATGAAGACTAAAACTGAATTAAAATAGAAGCATTTATTTAAAACAAGTGACTTGAATGTGTATATGACATATATTTGTGTGTGTTTGTAAATCCATGGGGATCAGCCTCATCTGAAGCAACAGAGGACTCAGGGCACAACCATGATGACTCACTGAAATGACATGAATTAGTTTATATGAATGTTGATTCAAAACACAAGATTTTAGCAGAGATTTCACCTCTT
>NC_051443.1:24480347-24492602 GCF_001649575.2 Kryptolebias marmoratus
ATTGAGTTTGGCTGCAGCTGCACACAGTTGCAGCGCCTCCTACAGGAAACTGGTGGAGCTACGCAGAGAACCACGCCGTTCAGAAGCCTTGTTTGGATTCATGTTTTTATAAAACACTGAGGTCCGGACCTCGGGGTCCTCAGTGGGAGCTACGGTCCTGGCTGTGAGGACTGTTTCGTTAAATGAACTCAGAGTGGTCCGTTCCTTCTGCTGTGGTCAGCGTTGGAAAATATTTCTCGTTAATTTGGAGTCTTCTGCGTCTCCGAACCAAAATGTGAACATCGTGGCGGTCTTGGTGCTCCCTTGACTGGAACCCCTTTAGGAGTTTTCTCTAAGGCCCTGGAAGGGGTCGGCCCTGATCGAGGGCGTTCGCGCCGAAACGTTTGGCGATGGGATCTCACGCCGCAGGCTCGCCGATGTTTCTGTAAAGATTACAATGAACGCAACATCCGCTCTGCGTTCATTTAGGACACATGTCAAACTCCATTGGTTTAAACACCTGCTTTAAATGGACGACTTGTTGCCGTGCTCCTGGAGAACTTGATGATTTGATGAGGAGGTGATTAAACCGTTTGAATCAGGTGTGTTGGAGCAGGAATCTAGCAGCATCTAAAACCTCCAGGACAGCAGAGCCTCGAGGCCTGGAGTTTGACTCCCCTGGTTTAGGAGAATGTAACGCTGCTGAGGCTGCGGTCATTATAGCTTACAGTGACCACAGCGGGTCCAGGACGCTCTAAAACAATCAGAGCAGTTAAACCAACATCCACTCTGATGGATAAAACATCTTTGAAATGATCCTAAGGACGGCCGTTAGCTTTAATCGGCCTTTTCCTTCAGCCCAACACGGCCGGGTAACCGGGTCACATGTTGAGGCTCGGGACGGATTGTGTTCAGGGGTCCAGGCCGCCCAACGAAGGTGGTGTTCAGTGTGCGTTGAGGCTGTTCACATGTATATTTAGCACTGTCCAGACGCTGTCTGATGGCTTAAAATGAATTGAAGCACAAAACTTAATGAGGTCTAAAACTAAAGTGACTCAAAGTTCAACTGGGCTGACCTCTGACCCGGTCTTTTTGGTGCATAAATGTAAGGATTTTGCTTTTTATATATACATACATGTCTCCAAATCAGTATCTTAAACAAATGATGAGCCACATGCACTGCTAGCTTTAGCCTTGATGAAGCATGCTAGCTGAGTAGATATAAATTGTCTAGAACGGGTGTCCAACCCTGGTCCTCTTTGGGCCACCATCCTGCAGGTTTTACTTCTTCCACACCTGATTCAGAGGTTTAATCACCTCTTCATGTTCTGCAGAAGCCTGTTAATCACCCATTGATTCAAATCAGGTGTGTTGGAGCAGAGGAAACAAGTAAAACCTGCAGGATGGTGGCCCAAAGAGGACCAGGGTTGGACACCCCTGCTCTAGAAGGTAATGCTTTTTAAACGTATTTTTAGTTGGTAAGGTGGTAGCAACTAGCTTCAACACGAAACACCGTTTTTTCCTGTAATATTCTGCGACTTTAAACTGCTCCTGAGCAACAAGTTTGCTCCAGTTGCACGGCTTTTTGTGGCAACCTGCTTCCTTTCGGAGCGATAATTGCTCGAGGAAGTTTGCGGTGAGGTTTTAATCACTGCTGTGACATGAAAAATGATCTGAAGCTTTTCAAGTCAAGAGCAATAATGAAAGATTTCAGAAAAATGCCAAAGGCCTGTTTTTTTAGGCTCTAAGCTCAGACGACGTAAATATTTATTATGAAACTAAATGCAGATTCATTGCAAGTTTTTTTCTTCTTCTTGACAGTTCTTATTTTGATTTATTCCCAGATGCTTTTTGTAGGTGGTAAAATATAATTATTTTTTTCTGATTAATTGCACTTCGTTAACGGTGCGCTTTATGGCTTCAGGGATTCAAAGTAATAAAGTGGTTTGGGTGGTTAAAACTTTTGCTCTTGTGTCACTTTGAGAAAGATAAATTGCTGACTCCTTTCTAAAAAATACAAACCTGAAACAAACGGATGCATCATTACACCACTAAAAATTATCAGGGCTGCACAAAATATCAAATATTTATCGATATCACGATATTATTGTGCACAATATCAGTGTTGCAAATGAATCCAAATCATTTTGGATACAGTGTGCATGTAAAAAAATATAAATTTGGTAACCAGATGGACCCTCCACTCTAAACGACTGCCGACACATGGAGAGGGTTTGGAATATTATAATGACAGAACTTGAGTTTAACGCAGCAGATATCCTCAATATTTAACACTAATATCGCGTGTGCAGCCTTAATATTTATTACAGATTGTGAATTAGAACATACTAAAACAAAGCTGTCCTTAGGTTTCGACAACTACTTTAGATAGTTTTTAAAAAATGGAGAAAACCAGAAATCTGTCTTCGGTTTTCGGTAAAAATGGAGAAAACCAGAAATCCGTCTTCGGTTTTCGGTGGATTCGTGTAGACTCGAAATCTGAAAGTTTTATTAAAAAATGAAAACGTTGCTTCCTGATATGCACGTGCCACAGAAACGCAAACACTGGAACTGTTTTTGCTGCTGTTTCCAGGTTTGTCTCGTTTTATCTCCATTAAACTTCGATTGGGCGCCGAAACGGTTAACAGCCGAGAGGAAACTGTAAATGTTCTCATTTAACAAGAAAAATAAGAGTTCAGGTGAATCTTTAGCCAAAGTAAGAATGTTTTTAATCTGTATTTTGATGTATTGTGAGTGATATCGCCACCTAGTGGCAGAGGAGGGGTTATTCAGTGTTTTTTGTTAGAATTTGCAGCCAGAGAAAACTTTGAAACAAAAAATGTCCGTTTAAACGATATGTAATGCAGATGGAGCGTGGAATAAGAGTCAAACACGTGCCTGTCTTTGTGAATCTTTGTTTTTGTTGTTTTTTATGCTCCAGTCGGTTTTCGTCATAACGTACCACTCTCCGGATAACCCAGAGTACCGGGACTTTCAGAGGAAACTCCACGCCAGAGCTCAGAGGGATTTTGGCGTTCATCTGGAGCCGTCGTTAGTAAGTAATAAATCCCCGAGTTCTGGACTGCCTAACAGCCTCTTTAAACTTTTATGGCTTATTCTGCACGGAGGGGAAAACAAAACAAAACAAAACGGCGCACGGTGCTGGATAATTGTCCGCGCTTAGAGATGAATGATGTTTACAGTGTTGGATTACAGCAGCGAGAACAAAGAAAAAAAATCATCGACATTTATTTCGTTTCGATCTCTGGCAGAAGAAGAAGCAGAACGTTTATCGGCGCGTCTGCTGTTAGTAAAAACGTGTTTTTTCCTTCGTGCAGATGGACTACATCGCCGGCAGTTTTTACGACGGCTTCGTTCTGTACGCCATGGCCTTGGAGGAGACGCTGGCGGAGGGCGGGGCTCAGAACGACGGCATCAACATCACGATGAGGACACAGAACCGCAGTTTCTGGGGTGAGAAATGGCGACGAAAGCTGATCAGAAAGAATGCACATCGCCCGCCGCCAGAGATCGTTTTCACCTTGTTGGTCAAATATTGAAGGTGATATTACGTCTGAGTCTCACACCACACGTTAGCGCTCAGAGCACGTGTTGGGGATGACTCTCAGCTACTACCACACCAACAGTCGGCTCAGTTTCTGCAGCCAGCTTTGGGTTTTCAAGGATCAGGGAGCTATGAGGCTAACTAGGACCGGGTTCCAAAAGTTCATGAGTTGTAGGAGAGTTTATAAGAGTTTGGTTTAAATCCGTCCACTGGTTCGTGAGATATTTTGCTAACACACAAACAGTTGCCTCCAACAGGCGATGCTTAAGTTTTGATCAAAGATTTTGCGCGACGTGAAGAAGCGGGAGTGACAACCGTTCCGAAATTCAAGCAGAATTTTGCCCAAATTCACAGAATCTCTTTCGTGTTTCCGAAGATGAGTTAGCCGCGGCAGCCATCTTGGACTGGGTTGGCTCCGATTGGTAATCGGTTTCAGTTCCGTTGATTATTTCCTGAAAGTTTCTTTGAAATCGACTCTGCGATTCATGAGATATTTTGCTAACGAGCAGACAGAGTCTGCGACATTATCGGAAATCGGTTAGCCCTCAGAACATCTATTGTGAGTGACTCCCGGCTACTATCACACCAAATCTTAGCTCAGTGTCGGCAAAATCCACCGAGTTATGAGAGGGTTTAGCTTTGGCGGCCATATTGAATGAGTGTAGCTGTTCAGTCAGTGGTTCGGTTCGATTTGTGCTCAAAATATGTGTTGGGGATAATCCTGAGCTACTACCACACCAAACTTTAGCTCAATGTCTGTAAAACTGACTAAGTTTAGGTATTTTTGCGTTTTTTAAGGTCAGTTGGCTGTGGGGGCCATCTTGAATCAAGTTGACGTACATCCAGTGATTACTTTTTGCAGATTTTGTTAAAATACATCCATTAATTCGTGAGATATTTTGGTAACAGGCAAATGAAGACCGGCTTTTATGGCGGCATGGGGTAATAAATAAATGTTCTGCTTGTGAATTACTCTGAGTTTATGTTTTAATTTGTTAGGGAACGCTGCTTTCTGATAGATAAACGTTTGAGCCGCTGAAACCCCCAAAAAATGGTTTTGCAACGTGCCCTTATCGCCGTAATTACAGCCTGGCTGAGCGTTATCGCCGCAGTCGGGAGTGGATTCGATGGCTGGTGCGGCTTCTCACGGGCTTCTGGGTTTATTTCACCGCCTGCCAGATCTGCGCTCACATCGCAGCGAAGCAGAGCGGCGAGGGCCGATTCACACGACGGGCCCCGGAGCTCCTAGAAAACGCAGTTTTAATTAGAAAGTCCAGCGTTTCGGCTGTCATCAAAGCTCCTTTTGGTAACAAAGGAAGCAACGTTTTTAAAGAAATTACAAAAAAGGCTTCTAGTTTAGCTTTAGGTGAAAATGTTACTTTTAATTATATTTTACCGTGAGGAAGTTGAAGCTATAAATCTGACAAAATAAGACTGAAGATATTTTATATTTAATCTTGTTGATTTCCCACCACCACTAAGATGACCTTAACTCAGTTAGTTAGTTATTGAGGTAAACTTCAGGGTGGTAGTCTTTGTTTAAAGCGTTAGCGAGGGGAGAGATGCTGGGTTTATTTAATTTAACGTTCCTAAACGGACTCCAGTGGATCGTAACCTCACTGGGTTTCGTTTCTGGTTTCAGGAGTGACGGGATTGGTCACCACGGACGACAAAAACGCGAGGAACATCGACGTCGACCTGTGGGCGATGACCAACCAGGAGACGGGGGAGTACGGGGTAAGCTGAGGCTCGACTGCCAACATTCTTGCCTTGTCGGATCTCTGACGGGGTTGGATTTAGTTTCCATAAATCCGGCTAAACTTATTGCTAGATTTTGTGAATTTCCACCCCTGGGAAGACTGGCAGCCATCTTAAATGTTTGTAAGCTGTGATTCTGACCCCTCCTGGATCGATGGGCAGCAACAGCTGCTTATTTGAGGTCATTGCTGTTGACTTTCCATCTTGGCGTTGCGCTAACACAGATCTGAACGCGTTGGCGCAACGCCAGGGCGGAAAATCATCAGCAATTATCTCAGAGAAGCACCAGTCGCTGTCTTCCCGCCTTGGCATTGTTTCCAAACAAGCTGATTGCTCGACTTACTTTTCTTTTAGTAAAAAAAAAACAAAAAACAACAAAAAAAAAATGAGTAAAGCAGATTTTCAGTTAAAGACCAAATAGGAGCTGAAGTCACAATAATGTTGGGAATAAAGTGTCTAAATTCTCAAAATTCTTCTTGCTTCGTCATATTTTTCCATTTAAAGGGAAAAGTTTTGGAACAAAAGTGTTCTGAAAAGCCATTTTGCTCCTAAAATATTTGCTCTGAAAAATCACAAATGGCTTTCTTATAAATAGAGACAAAGATATTCACAGAATTTACTTCGAATTGCAGTAAGATGATGTTTGTTGTTGGAGGAGTGTGGTTTAAATCTACAACGGTTTGCTCGGATGTTTAATATTTCAGAAAGCAGAGTTTGCTGTCTGCGCAGTTCTTCAGGGTCTTGACTTCTCTAATGATAAGATGCGTAAAACCTCAAATTCCTCCTGAAAATATCTGAACTGTTCCAGCATGTCTTTTCTCTCTGAGGGGAAAAGAAATGGGTTAGCTGCATTTGACTTCAGTTAGAATTTCACAGTGGTCCTCGGGGGGACGCCAGCAGGACTTCCTGGTCTCGTTTGTCCTTGGTTTTTAATTGGTCCTTTCATATTGACCCGAGTAACCAGCAGCCTGGGTGAGAACATCGCAGGAGCAGAATATCAGCCAGTGAGCGCTTCATATCTGAAGCTTGTTGTTATTATTTATTTATTTTATCTATACACCGTCGATATGTCACACCCAAACGAACAAAGTCTATAAACTTTGTAGAAAATAACAGTTATCACCTAAAAACTAATTTTACAGCAAAACATTTTTATACTTCCGTCCAAAGACGGGATTATGTTCTGATGCCGTCTGTCTGTGGACAATTTCTTGTCCGAGCTCTAAATTGATAAGTCTTTCACACAGAAATGTCAAACTGCAAAGCTGGACACCTCATGGGTCAGGGATGATCCCTATGGATTTCAAGGTCAGAGGGTTTAAAGGTCAAGGGCTCAGATGACCCCATTGTTAAAACCTTGTCTGTGCTCTAACTCTGCCACCGTGTAACGTAGGAATGTGAAACTGCACAACTGGACACCTCATGGGTCAGGGAAGATCCCTATTGATTTCAAGAGCACAAGGTTTAAAGGTCAAGGTCACAGGGCTCAAAGGTCACCGGTGAACCCTTTGTAAAAACCTTGTCTGGGCTCTAACTGCAACCGTGTAACGTAGGAGTCTCAAACTGTACAGCTGGACACCTCAAGTGTCAAGGATGATCCCTATTGATTTCAAGGTCATATGAGGTCAAAGGTCAAGGTCACAGGGTTCAAAGGTCACAGGTAAACCCTTTGTAAAAACCTTGTCTGGGCTCTAACTGCAACCGTGTAACGTAGGAATGTCAAACTGCACAGCTGGACACCTCTTGTGTCAAGGATGATCCCTATAGATTTCAAGGTCACGGGGGGGGGGGTCAAAGGTCACAGGTGACCCTTTTGTGAAAACCTTGTCTGTGTGCCAACTTCAGACACATATATGCAGGATTGTTGTGTGAAGGAGTTCATGCTTCGGATTTGGATTTCTCAGACATTTTCCTGATGGACGTTTCTCGCACCGATAGCGGTCTTCTTGTTTGCTGGTGGACGAGAAGCGCAAAACCTTGGAAACAAAGCTTGAAAAGCTTTATGTGGCGGGTGATAACGATGAAATTATATCCAGTTAGATTTAAGATGACAACAAAATGACTAAAATGCCAGAAAAGCATTCAAAACAGAAGCAATCCCATGTAACATTTATCACGTAGATTGAAATGTCTCGCAGTAAAGACATCTAAACTGCAATCCTGCAGCTTTAACAGACAGCGAAGCCCCATCACCACCACCTTCTGCACTGTTTTGATGACCCACGTCACGGGAGACAGCCTCCAAGGTTTAGACAGGACACAACTTGTAAAACGGGGCGAAAAAAACACACAAAGTCCTCCAGCTGGTTGGAAACAGCGGAGTCATGTTTCACAGCCGGACGACAGATGTTCCTCACGGAGCTGAAATCTGCTCGGAATGCCGGGTTTTTTACAGTTTCACTCACAGAAAACAGAAATATCAAAACACTTTTAGTATCAAACTCAAATAAAATTTAATCCTTGTGTTCAGTTTAGCTGAAACCAAATTCTCAGAGTGGAATCACTGCTTTTGTTTTTGTTTAGATTGAATTTGTTTAAGAAAAATTAGTTTTTTAAACCATATTATTGAATTTACAGAGTAGATACAGTTGCAGGCAGAAGCTCCCATCATGAGCATAAATGTCACATCGTTTTGGAGCTTTTTAAAGTTTATTTGAACCGTTCTGTTTCGAGGCATCTGGTTTTTGGCAGAACTCTGGCTGATATATATTTTTTTTAAACAGCTTTATTTCTGTTCATTTTTATATACATGACAAACAGTTATATTTGGTACAATATTCAAAACAACTGTGGGTGACAAAAACAAACACAATAGCAAGACTTCAAAATAACCTGGCAACTGTTCAACACAACTGGTCATGCCTATTAAAATGTCAATAAATCAGTCATTATTATTTTCTCCCCTGCCTCCTCCCCCACCCATCCGTCTCAAACCCCCCCACCCCCTACGTCTCTCACTTACAGGATAGTACATGTCCAATTAGCATGATTACACAACCATAGTACTGCCCGCTTATGTTTGAGCTAATCCAAAAGAGTCATTCCGAATCCCGGCCCGTCATATCCATAGATGATAACATTTCCATGAAGGGGCCCCATATTGCCCCAAATGCTGCTTGCTTTCCTCTCACATTATAAAGTATCTTTTCCGGTTTACAGTAAGACACCAACTCATCAATCCATTGTCTTATTGATGGCGATTTTTCAGATTTCCAATTTTTTAAAATACATTTTTTGGCTGCTGTGCTTGCAAGAAGAATAAAGTATTTTTTATAATAATTTATTCTAATAGTTGTTAAATCTCCTAAAATCCACACCTTGGGTTCTTGTACAATCTGATATTTCACAATTTTTGATGTGATATCTATCATGTGTTTCAAAAAGTTTCCTATTATTGGGCAGTGCCATAGCATATGCAGAAGGTCCCCATCAGTCACCTTGCATCTCTGACATTTGGAAGAAATTTTTTTGTCCATTTTATTCAATCTATACGGAGTGTAATATGTCCTATGGAATATATTAAATTGAGTTTGCCTATGTTTTGTAGAAATTAACATGGTTTGTGACTGTTCTAATAATCGACTCCAATCCTCTTCCTCATATACACATCCAATTTCCATTTCCCATTTTTGCTTTTTAGCCGCTTGATGTATCTCTGGCTGATATTTGATTCTTCTTTTGGGCAGAATTGGTAGAGTTTATTTAAATTGGTTGGTTTCTTGACACAAACCCATTTTTTTTAAAGATATAATCTGTAAATTCGTATTTGGGTTGAGGTTGGTACTTTGGGGAAGGCCGTTCCTGAAACTCAACGTTAGCCTGATTTATCTCATCAGTTTGGGGTCCAAGTTTCAGCTGCTCAGCTGTTGATTTGAGGTGAAGCTGAAGAATCTGGAGACAAGGTACCAAAACCACAGCATGACACCGCCACCACCATGCTTAACAGTTAGTTCAGTGTTCTTGCTCATGAATATAAACGTGTGACCGCAGCTGTTCTGTTCGCATTAAACATTTGGTCCAACACGTCCTCAGCCCCTGAGTCCCTACTTTGGATTGATCTTGTTGGCAGGAAGTGCTGCTGCCGTCGGTTCAGGGGCCGCTGGTGACGTAGGGGGGTTAGGGTTGTGATGTTGAAACCGAAAAGGTTTCGGCCCCAAAGCTGATTTTCTGCCATCTGAAGACGTCTCCAGTCTGAAAGAGTTTACAGTGATTCATGCAAACTTTTCAGCTGCTGTCACTGTTGCATTAGATGGTTTTTTACATGGAAATCTGTGGTTATTTACACCAAAGGTTGTGTTGTTTGATGGTGTGTTTTACGCCGAATAAGCTTTGGGTTTTAGTCTAATTCAGAGGGCCACCATCCTGCAGGTTTTCCTTGTTCCTCTGCTCCAACACACCTGATTCATGGTTCAATCACCTCTTCAGGTTCTGCAGAAGCCTGTTAATCACTCATTGATTCAAATCAGGTGTGTTGGAGCAGAGGAACAAGGAAAACCTGCAGGATGGTGGCCCTCCAGGACCAGGTCTTTTTTCAGAAGCTGGTTAGAACAGAAGCATCGTCAGCAGGGTCTTGTTTTGAAAAGCTGGGTTATATATTTGTTTCTCTTTCGGCACAGGTGGTGGCTTACTACAACGGCAGCAACAAAGAGATCGTCTGGTCGCAGACGGAGAAGATCCAGTGGCCCTGCGGGGGTCCGCCGCTCGATAACCCTCCTTGTGTCTTCTCCACAGACGACCCCTCCTGCAACGACGGTACGGAAGAATAAGCTTCTGATCTGATAGCTGTAAAGTGGTTTGTGTTCATCTCTCATTTCTGTTAACGTGTTTTATTCAAAGGGACCTCACAAAGGTGCAAATGCAGTTCAAACGGTACAATAAAATGAGGTCACGCTTAGCTTCTGATAAAATAATCACAAAGAACTGTTGTGTCTGTGGGGCGAGGGAAGCCGAAGACCCCGGGGCGAGTGAGGTTAGGGGGCCGTCCTTGAAGACGGAAAAGCAAGCTGCTGCAGCTGTCTGTGTGCAGAAAACCCTGGTGTTGGGCGAGGTTTAGAGTATAAAAAGGAGGTGAAGCGGGTTGCTGTTTACTCTTGTTGGTGAGTGTTTAAATAAACGTACGATTGGTAATTAAACCTCCGGTCTGGACTCGTTTTGTGCATCCGTCTTTCCTGCAACATCGAAGGTGGTGAGGTGAGATTCCTCTGAAAGGAGCGAATCCTAAAAAAAACAATCCCGGTTTCTTCGTGCAGTTTGTGCTTTTGGCCTTGACGTGGGGGAAATACCGTTTACAGCGCGGTGAAACGAGCAGTCGGATCAGGAAATAAGGAGACTCAAAATTGGAAATCTGCCCAATTTGCACCAATCTGCTTTGTGTAAATCTTCCTTTATTTAAATCCAGAGTCGTGTGCTTTTGTCTGTGTGGCTTTCAGCAAATATTCTGCTGTTTCCTCCTTAAATTTCCACGTTTTGACTCTTCCCTCCACAACACGGACCACACCTAAGTTCTGCTCAGATTGAACCTGCTGAAAAATGTAGATTATGATCGTAAATCTCAAAAGCAGTGAATTAAAAAGCCTTTCTGGTGTTGGTTGGGTTGTAATTACAGCCATCAGATTATCCTGTGATTAACAGCAGCGCTCAATTATGGTTTTAAATATACATGAAGAATGTCAGGGATGAGCTGAAAGTCACAGCTTCGTTGGTTGTTCAGCAGCATAATCTTTAATTTTTGTTTTTTTTTGTTTTATTCCCAGGTCAGCTGCCAGTTCTGGGAATCGTAGCCGTCGGATCGGGCTTGGCGCTCATCATTTTCGGAATCTCCAGTTTCCTCATTTACAGGTGAGTTTGATTAAATTCCTCTCAAAAGGAGTGTTTGAAGCAGGATTTTTGTGGATTGTGCTGCTGGATTTTGGTGTGGTATTTATACGGTTGTTGCTACAGCAACAGCTCAGCAGGTGACGGCTTCAGAGCGGCGGCAGCTTCGCTCGTATGCTGGCCCCCCCCAAAAAAACTGCCACACTTATTTCACCATCATTAGTGTCTTTAACAATGTTATTTTCTTTGCACTGGATTTAAAAAAAAAAAAAAAGCACCGTTTGTCTGTTTGTGTGCTGTCGCCATTTCCTGTCTAATTAAATGTTTAAAGTTTTATTTTGCAGAGCGAAAAGGAGCCTAACTTTATTAAAGGCTTCTGTGTAAAAGTGATAAATGACTGATATCTCGACTTGATGGAGCTCAGTTTGGAGGAATAAGAGCTTACGTGTGATTGGACGGATGAGCTAACGATCCGTGTGCCGGTTTTACATTAAATGGATGTTTACGCTGAATTTTATGGTTATTTACAAGCTTCAAAAGCACCAGCAGTAAAGAGGTGTAGCACTTACAGGAAAAACTGTAACTGACAACAACATGAAGGCTGAAATAATCACATAATGCAGATCTGAGCTGTTTTAGGACGATCCACATTGGAAGTAGGTCAATTCAGTTCAGCCACCAGTGTCTCATTAAAGGGACGCAACAAATCCAATAAATCGATCAGTCAGACTCGCGTCGGGTTAAAAGATGCGGCGTCCCAACGAAGGTGGCCGTGTCCATGTTTGGAGAAGCTTCGTTTCAAAGACTTTCTTACAATCTTAGATCAGACACACCGGATTCTCCACTCTACAGGGCAGTCCTTCCAGAATTTCGCGGGCGTTTTTTGTGATTGTTGCGGCTAAAATGCCTGATTTCGTGGGGCATTTTCCTAAAGGCTGCAATTTTTTTTTTTACTAAAATCAATAAAAAAACATAACTTTTAATATCTAAACCAAAAATCCTTCCTAGTTTTGTAAGATAATTCCCAACAAACACTGACATTATCAAAAGGTGCTTTATTTGAGAACTTCGATAGCTTCTAAACTGACATTCATGAGCATTTCTGGATCGTCCCTGGTCTGCAGCTCTCCTCACATGTT
>NC_051443.1:24492848-24498953 GCF_001649575.2 Kryptolebias marmoratus
GAGAATCACTTCAGAAACAATAAATATTGGGTTAAAGTTGCAGGAAAGTTGCGGTGTTTTGGGCAAAGTTGCAAAAAGTTGCGATTTCACGGGGTTTGCTTGATTTTGCGTTAATAGTTGCGATCACAACATCGTTAAATCCTGGAGGGTCTGATAGGGCGCGCTGGATTAGAAGGCGCGCCGTCAACGAACGGTCCATTTTCCAACTGTTGTCATATATACGGCGCTGCGTTCAAAATGGCCGATTTCGGTGCTCTAGCGGAGTGGTTCCCAAACTTTTCAGTTTCCGACCCATAAAATAACAGCGACAAAGGTGTGTGACCCCATCTGTTGGCTGTTTAAACATCCAAAACTGGTAATGACCCTCTTAAATACGAGCATAACGACAACACAAACAGTCCTAACATCCATTTTGCTATTTTTTAAAACTTTAAAGGACTTGTATGTCAATTCTCTGTAACAATTATGGTGTAAATATATCATAAAAACTGGGTTTTTATATGTAACTTGATATCTGGAGATTATCTAAGGACCCCTAACTGGTGTTGGGTGACCCTCATTAGGGTCCTGACCCAGACTTTGGGGATCATTGCTCTAGCGGAGCTGGTTCACCTGTATCAGCATTTATCTGATCCCCCTATGAGAGATAAAGATAATCAAACGGCTCAAAACTCACGGGAGGATACTGCACCAATGTAAGCGTCGAATATAAACGCTTCGCCGCCGTGGGCGGAGCCCCGCGCAACTATGACTGAGCCTTAACGCTGCGAGCGCCGCGGCGTTGTAGTTTAACCAAAGTCGAACTAAAACATCACGACTTCTGAAGGCGTTTAGCTGCGCCTTATAGTCAACTTTTCTTTTTTGTAATAAACGGATCAACGAGCTGGGTCTCTCCCGTCTCCCTTTCTCTTTTCCGCCATGACAAAATGGTGGCGGCGGTGGGATTCTTTGCGCCCAGCTGGAATAAAAGTTTAAGGCTTTAATAGACAAATGCCTCCACCACATAAAAAATAAATAAAATGTTGAGGGTTTCAGCACCACTGGAAGCTACAAGGTTTGGTTTGGTGGCCCTGGTGGCCATCTTGCTAGGATTAGCCGTTAGCTCGTCAATCTGATCGGATCTTAACTCTTTTTTTTTTTTTTTTTCCCCCAAACTGAGGAGCTCTTTTTACGAGAAGAGTTGGAAAAACGCGAGCATTTTTTTAGATACATCCCGTGGATCGTGTTCTCGCCGTGGATCCCGTTTTCCGCTGGTTGAATAAAATAAAAAAAACGTGTGGAAACAAGATGACATAACGAGGTTATTTAGTTAACCGTTGGAGCAACATAACTGCCCCCGAGCTGTTTGCTTCGTATGTAATTTTCAGAAAAGGAACTGACAGCCTGCTGTGTTTTTTAACGGTTTTAACTTCAGCTGTAAAAACAAACTGGAATAAAATTGTTGCAGCGTCCCGAGTGGCTCCGTCTTAATGTTGCAGCAATAAGCCTTGTTTAATTACACCAGGGGTAAATCATGCATGCTCCGAGTAATTAAGCTTTTTTTAAACCCTTGTTAATGTCATGGGTGATATCTGCGAGCAACGAAAGGAAATTAATGTTTCTACCTTTTTTTTTTTTTTTTGTCCTCTTACTACTTCTTCCAAGGTTTTCTTAAAAACGTATCGCTGTCTTGAACTTAGAAACGCAGCGGCCGATTTACGCACGACTAACAAATCACACCCGGTAATCTGATTACTTATCTAATACTGACCATTAACACAAACGAGTGTTAATCACCAGCCAATCACAGTGGATTTTGATCAGAGGAGTGGCGGAAGAAAGATGGAGGAGCGGCTTTCCACCTGAGGTAATTCTACTAAACCCGAGTTAATTATGCCAAAAATAAATTAAATAACTAACAGAATAATTCGATGCAAAGCGTGAATTTAATTCTCGATAAATTAGCTTCTCCCTTCTCTGTTTATTTTTTCCTTCAGATCACAGCTCAGCAAGCGCTTCAAGGTTTCCAAACTAGGTAGCTAGTTTTCCCGAACTCTTGTCCGGTAAGTTCATTTTCTTGGAGTTCCTTTTTAAAGAAAAAATAAATCGGGATCTGAGAATGACATTAATGGCAACGAATCCGCGTACGGTTCATTCTTTGTTTTTTTTAGTTTCAAAATAAAATTGCAAAAACAAAACAAGCATTTTGGTATTTTTTTTTTTTTTTTTAACTGCAATGGTGAAACCAAAGACGAGCTTTTATTTTGTTGTTAATTCAATGGGACCTTATGGCGGAACAGGAAATGAAGACCTGAACTCCCGGCAGTCACCAGCAGGTGGCGGTAATGTCCTGATTTAATGACTTCCTTGGAATCTGAAAGAAATCTTGTTGACGGTAAGATCATCAGCTCTCAGTGAAATGCGTCGATTCTTTCAAAATAAGACAAACGGATCCATTTTTAAACTGCTAGATTCTGAAAAAGTTCTTCTTCTTGTGGATTTTAAAGAAACTGAAGGCGTACATAACCGCCACCTGCTGGTGACTGCCGGGAGTTCAGGTCTTTATTTCCGGTTTCGCCACAAGGTCCCGTTGAATTAACAACAAAATAAAAGCTTGACTTTGGTTTCACCATTGCAGTTAAAAAAAACAAAACAAAACATACCCCTTTTTTATTTTTAAAATTGCCGTTTTTCTAATTTTGTTTTCAAAACGAAAAAACAAAAAAAACACGTGCTTGTTTTGTTTTTGCAATTTTATTTTGAAACAAAAAAAACAAAAAACAAAGATTGAACCGTACACGGATTGCAACGAGTGTCTATTTCTGTTATGGGAATCTAACATGGGGCAACTGTGATGCATTTGTGGTCCTGACCCACATTTTGGACCTTTCAGCTCTAAATTTAGAGTCCGACTTCGCTCGGACCCGAACACGACGTCCTTTATTTGATTTCCAAGCAGCTTCCCGCCTCTTAGATTACATTAAGCTGTAAAAGTGAACCTTCAGACAGAAACTGAGCTTCGTTTTTTGTTTTTTTTTCTGTTTTAAACCGAACGTTAACAAATCGCTTCCTGTTTTCGCAGACGGCAGCGGGGGCTTTCATGATGGACTGAGAGGTGGACGGCGGGGCTTTTAACAGCCGCCTTAAAGATCAGCCAGCTGCTGAGGGGCTTTTTTTTTATTTTCAGAACTTGACCTACAAATACACCACTAAAATGTTTCGACTTGTTTTTTAATCACTGTCTGTCATTCCTCAGAGCAGAACATAAGCTTCTCCACCTCAAGGTGCAATTCACACAACTGGGAGATTCATTTTTATTTCTTATATTTTTGATAAGAAGGAAAAATATTATAATTCTCGAGTGTTATACTGTACGTACTGCTGCGTCGATGCTAGTTTCCTCGAATAAATAAACTGTTTAATCAGATCGAATATTTGATTTCTAGGTGAATGTAAGTTTATGTGATTTTATAAATATGGGGAAAAAGAAAGTCCGCCCTCTTTTAATTTATCGGGTTTTATGTGGAAGTACGTCTTAAAACTGATCTGGTCTAAAATTATTTAAATCTAAACTCAAACAAACAAACAAAAAAACAACAGAATCCACCGAGTCAAATGGAAAACTGCTTCCAGAGGAGCTACAGGTGTGTGCTAACACAACGCCAAGATGGAAAGACATCAGCAATGACCCTCAGAGGAGCAGCTGCTGCTGCCCGTCAATCTGGGAAGGGTCAAAGGTCGTTTCCAAACCATCTGGAGTCCATCATTCAACAGAGAGGAAGATTATTCACAAGAGGAAAACATTTAAGACAGCTCAGAGGAACGAGCTCCGTCTCAGACTCTCCGGGCCTCAGTCGGCAGGTCAAAGGTCAAAGGTCAGGGCTTGTTTTGAAGGGCTGCAACAGAAAGCCTCTTCTCTCTAAAAACAACATGGCAGCTCGACTCGAAGGAACCACAAGACTTCTGGAGCAGAACCAGAACCAGAGGACAGATGTTTACCCAGAATGCACTGCAGCTGTCAGCACGGCGGCGGAGGGCTGATGGTTTGGGCTGATTCTGGAGTCAGATGTGACAAACAGGACAATGATCCCAAACACAGCAGAACGGTCCAGAACCAGAACCTCAGAGAGCTGAAGCAACGCTGGAAAGAAGAGTGGGCCACAACTCCTCCACAACCAGGAACCCACTGAGAGTTCTGCTGCTGGAGGAGGTTCTACAACCAGTTTTTCACTCTCTGTTTTAACTTTTGTTCAATGAATAATGACTCGGAAAAGACCGTTTTATTTTTATTACGTCCCGATACATAAAACCCTACAATTAAAACGGGGTGGACTCTCTTTTCCCCTGTGGCTGTAGTTGATGTGAGATTATTGGTGTCTTTTATATATATATTAAAATGAAATGAATGGTTGGTTATATAAATTTATTTTGAAACAAAAAGTACTGCTACTGTAAAATGTACACAATAGTATATTTGAATATGGAATGAAATGAAATAAAAGAGGTCTTGTTTATGGAATCAGTTGCCTCTTTGTTCTGCTTTGATTTGTTAACTTTATCATTTTATAAGAGAGTAATTTAGCCTCAAATAGTTGTTGTTTAAAGGACATATCCGCTCTAAAGTGACTGCTTCAGAAGGATGTCAGGCACAGAAAGCGAGGGTCAGACGTTGAACCTCTGCCGCCCCGAGTTGATTTTGGAGCGGCAGGAGTGTGAGGTGATGCTGAGCAGAGCAACTTTGTTGTTTTAATGGAAAGGGGGGGGTTGGTCCAAGCAGGAAGGTATTCACCAAACAATAGGCCCAGTGTGGAGCCCCACACTTTGCCCCTCTGGCTGCCAGAAGTCTTTAAACAGAAAAGTACCTCTTCTTTATTTGGTGGTGTTGGATGGAGTTTAATGTCCCCTAAATGCTTGCAAACATCAGCGTATTGTTTATGTTGTTGGACTGCCCGACAGTGAACGTTTCGCTGGTGACATAGTGGTAAAAAAAAAAAAAAAAAAGAAATTTTAAATGAAGCCACATTTGGGGCCAGCTTGGCTGGAAGAGGGGAACGGCTAAAACACGGCGTGGTAATAATTTCCTGCAGCCATCTGGAAGTGTTTTACACCTTTCGGATTGCCTTGGAATGCTCGGGCTCTTCTCGTTTTTTCACGTCTTAGGTTTCAAACCAACAATGAATCCCCCCTTACCAAGAATGGAAAAATAAAACACTAAAACAAACTGTAAGCAAGCCGAGAAACTTTGCTTTCTAAAATTAACGAGTTTTCTTGAGCGCGGACCATTAAAATGTCAAGCAACAGCAGCTCCTGTGCGATTTGTCCCAGATGTGTTGATTAGCTCTGCAGACAGATGCTCAAAAATAACACCCAGACATGTCAGAAATATCTCTGGCAAGGAAATGAGGAGATGGATTACCCCGGCTGAGGTTTCTGTCACTGTGGATCAGCTTTCTGCTGCGATGTATCCACCGATAAACCATGAGACCAAAAAAATGATCAAATCAAGTGAATTATGGACGTTCCAAGTTTGTCAACTGAATACATCTATGTCTTATTCGAGTCTACAGCTGTCATATAGCTTCCATATGAGTTACAGGATAATACAGCTGCAGCTCCTTTATCTTGTTATCCTCACAGGTTCGGATGTGATCCCGCTGGTTTTGATTGGCTTGAAACTAAACGCCAACAACCAATGGACCAGTAAGAAGGGGCCTCACAATCTGCATGGCTGAATGAGAATCCCAATCCTTCATTTTGCACCAGTTTCCTTTAAAGTATCAAGGAGTCGTTGTTACAGAGTCATTTAAGGTGGTATCTCCAATCCCTCCAGGATTTCGCGGGCGTTTTTTGTGATTGTTGCGGCTAAAACGCCTGATTTTGCAGGGCAATTTCCTAAAAGTTGTGATTTTTTTTTACTAATATCAATAAACGACCATAACTTTTAATATCCAAACCAAAAATCCTTCCTAGTTCTGTAAGATAATTCCCAACAAACATTGACATTCTCAAAAGGTGCTTTATTTGAGAACTTTGATAGCTTCTAAACTGACATTCATGAGCATTTCTGGATTGTCCCTGGTCTGCAGCTCTCCTCACATGTTTTGCAGCCACAAAGTGTTTGTCGAT
>NC_051443.1:24499051-24513464 GCF_001649575.2 Kryptolebias marmoratus
ATTTTGGCTTCGGTCGCTGCTCCTGCACGCTCCCGGCATTCTGATGTTAACAGGAAGTGACGTCACGTGTCTTCTTCCTGAGTTATTTGGGGTTATTTTGTATTCCACGCTACACAAACCCACAAAGAAGAGACTAGACCGCAGAAACGGGGGCGAATCACTTTAGAAACAATAAATATTGGGTTAAAGTTGCGGGAAAGTTGCGGTGTTTTGGACAAAGTTGCAAAAAGTTGCGATTTCGAGGGGTTTGCTTGATTTTGCGTTAATAGTTGCGATCGCAACATCGCAACATCCTGGAGGGTCTGGCTAATGACTCAAAATCAGAGAAAACTGTGAGAAAATATATTGATTTTCTGTCGCAGTCTGACTGAAACTTGCAACCGAGTGACAAGCGAGCCACGTTTTGGACAGTTTTTGTGTTCGCAGCTTGCAAATCTGTATTACTGGCCGCGCACATTATTTTGTTGCGCACACTGTACCCGCCTCGGCTTGCTTTGTACCCAGATTTGTGATTTGATTTGAGTTTTCTTTCAATAATTGCTGTTGGTCTGCCGCTCACACAACGAATCTGAGGCGCTCTGAAAGTTGCGAACCCCCTCATGGGAATGATGTTTACCCAAAGCAAAAAAAAGGGAAAAAGGCAGAACTTTTAGCGACCAAATCCAACCTTACTGAGGTGATTTCAACACAAACGTAAGGTTTAGTCGTAGGGAACTGCTTAGAGACGCCCACACATTTTGAGTCATCCAGTTTTCTTTAATCATGTTCCCATTATTTGGAAATGCCCCTAAAATGTTAACTGTTAGCCACTCCATGTTGATTAACGTTCTCACACCAAACCGTAAATCAAAATCCAAGCAGCTGCTGAATGTTTTTGGATCACTTCCACTGACTGAGTTTTACCAAAACGTCTCCAGTTTTGTTATTCTTTCTAACCTTTGCAGAAGTTTAAATAGAAACTAAAGTTGGGGACTTTTTTCACAAAAGAAACAGCAGCAGGAGCCGTTAATCGGGGCTCTTATTGAAGGAGCAGCATGTAACGACTACCGCCATCTAGTGGTCAAGTTAGTTAAATCTTTCAGTAAATTGCATTAATATTAGTAAATTAATATATCATTTCACAAGAAAATAAGAAAACGTGGCATCATTTTAAAGGCTTAATTTCTTCATCTGGAATTTTTATCTAAAAGAATCAGTTTGTGGTTTTATTCATGTCTTTGGCAGTTCTGGTTTTGCGTTGCGTCGTGCTGTTTTGGTTAAGTTGGGCCACTCGCCAGGGTTTGTGGCCTTTATGTAACAAGCAGGAGCCTCCATTTTAAAATGTGTACCACTAAATTAATTAGGTAATAGTATAAAAAAACAGCCTTCCAGTTCTGACTTCGGAACAATACTCTTCTTCCATCAGAACTGAGCCGCAGAAGCTGCAAGCATCGATAAATGGTTAATTCCAAGATATTTAATGAATATATATACTAAACAAAACATTTTTTACCATTATAATTCATAGATTTTGTTCTATATTCCATAACTTCTTTGTCTGATGTTTTTTTGTCTTAAAATAAAAAAGCCAAACTCCCAACAGAAGAGCATGTGGATGAGTGGATTTAACTCCTAAACACACACACACACACACATACCTGTCTCTCTACCTTTACGGGGACTTTCCATTGATTTCCCTACATTACTACAGCCTAACCCTGACCCTTACCCTAACCCTAACCATTACCAGTACATACCTAACCCTAAACTCAATTCACACCTTAGTCCTAAACCTAACCCCTAACCCCAAAACATCATTTCTCCTCGTGGGGACCAGGCTTTGGTCCTCACAAATTAGTATATGTTAGGAAAATGTCCCCACAATGTAGCAAATACAAGTCCACACACACACACACACACACCATGCTGGATGTGTGGTAATCAGATCCAGACTGCTATCTCAGTAAATGCCGGATAACGATCAAACATCACCGAGCAAATGGAGCAAATCTGCTCTCTGTTTGAGCTGATTTGGGAAACTAAATCTCAGAAACCAGTCGTTCAAAATTAAACGCTGAATCGACAGTTCCCCTCAGGAGGACTTTTCTTTCTCTCTTTTAATTTTTTATTTAGTTCCAACAAGCTAAACCAAAGCTGGTTTGTGAGGAAGTCCTGTCCTTTGTGCTGCCGTGTCTTCACCTTGTTTTTTTATTTTTTTATTTATTTATTTTTTTTTATATTTGACAGGAAACTGAAGCTGGAGAAGGAGCTGGCCGGAATGCTGTGGAGGATTCGGTGGGAGGACCTTCAGTTTGAAAGCCCAAACAAATACCACAAACGAGCTGGCAGCCGGCTGACCCTCTCGCAGGTAAACGGCGTATCTTATCGCAGGTTTGATTAACGCAGTAAAAGGCGAGCTGCGATCCAAAACGTATGGATGAGGAGCTTCATTGTGTCTCTTATTCAGCCTCCGTTGCCTGAGGTTAGAAGCCTTCACTCATATGGGATTAATCATCAGTCTGGAGATGTCACCGCTGTAAAATTAGGCCCTCCAGGAATCCGCTATGATAATTGGATCTGTCTGAAGTTCAGAGCTTCGACTTGTTTACACTCTCTGAGCTGTGCATTAAAACGTAGCTGGTTGTTTTTCTTAGAAACAAAAAAATTAAAAAAAAAAGCTGCAGCCCGGGGAGAAGTTCTTATCCTTTGTGGGTTTTTCACATTCCTGAAAGGCTTCCCAGCGGTTTGCTGAAGGTGGGCCGGGCGCGCATCGTTAAAATAATCCCTCGTCTCGGCCTCGCTCCATGCAGTCAGCTGTTCTTCCAGTATCGGGTTCTGTCGTCTGCGGGCTTCGGATTCGTGCGTTTCATTACTTGCCCTTCAGTCCGGTTCCTGCATTGCTTCATTTTTCCAAAACCTCGTGTTATTTTCCACCGAGCCACGTGTTGCCAACATTTGCCTTCTGCACAAACCGCTCATTTTAAATCACTCTTTATGCACTGTAGAAAATAAACCTTTAATCTGACAGAAAATGTGCTTCGGCTCCATCAAATATTACCACTTCTGTGAGGAATTTCTGTTGCAACAAAGTGAAACGACTGATCTGAGCTCTTCTCACTTTCCGTCTCTTCCCAGAGAGGCTCCAGCTACGGCTCCCTGATCACTGCCCATGGAAAATATCAACTGTTTGCAAAAACCGGCTATTTTAAGGTAAGGCTTAGTGAGTTCTGACATTTTCAACTCCTGCACACTCCTTTCCCACCCACACACGAGCGCAGAGAAAGCCGGAGAGCTGGAGAGGCGAGAGGAAGCAAGTGTGTGGGCGAATTTAGGTAGCTGGTTTTAATGCGAGTTGCAGAATGCGTCATTTTTTTTTTTTTTTTTATATATATATTTCTTTCTCTGGTTCTGAACTCCCATCTCGTAGTCTGGACATCACCGCCGAACTGTTGCTGCTAATTTATCTGTGTAAAACGGGGGGGACGTGACAAAAAAAGGGGTCGCTGGAAATTAAAACCATGCGTTTGATGTGAATGCTGCGGCGGCTTGCACGAGACTAGTTTTCCACACCGGGGGTGCGGGTACGATTCTCAGGCCAGGAGGGGGGATTGAATCCAGAGAAAGGCAGTTATGTAACACCTGTGACAACCTGCGGGTTCTGTAGGCCTTTCATTCTTCAGCGAGACACAAACCGTCAAACACGCAGCCGCCGAGCTGTGCACTTTTAAATAAAACTTAAGAACGGAACGGTACAGAATCGCGACATAAATTCACACAACCTTGCAGAATAATTACAGCTGCAGTATATTTAATAAAGAAGGTCACATCTGTGGCTCTGAGAACAACACAAACACTTCTCCCTCTGCAGCAGACGGAAATAAGCTTCGCCGCCTGCCGCCTGCCGCTTCTCTTCATCGCTTCTTCTTTGTGCTTTTTATAGCGAGCGTTGCGCTTGTTATTTCCTCGTCTTTCATTAAAACGGTCTTCAGGAATATTGCTGTTTTGTTTTATTTTTGTGATGCACGCAGGGGAACCTGGTGGCCATCAAGCACGTCAACAAGAAGCGGATCGAGCTGACGCGACAAGTTCTGATGGAACTCAAACACGTAAGCGTTTTTATTTTTCTTTGCACTAGGTCATAAATAAAGTGCAACTTGTAGTATTTATTTCTCCCTTTATATTCTCTTGTTTTATTTCCATGTTTGGGTTTGATGCTAAAAAAATTAACAACACAAACTGAATGGAAGAACAGCAGCTAAATCTGCTTTTCTACAGTTTTTTCTGTTAAAACAAATTTATTAAACTGTATTTTAGTTTTAAGCATACAGTTTTAGATTGTGTTACTTCTCTTTGCAACTTCCACCATGTTTACTAGTCATTTCATCAGATTTTATTTTATTTTGTTGTTGTTTTTGCTTTTCTCATCATTGTAGTAACAGGCCACCAAGATATTAGCAAAGTAAATTAGCGAAATGCTGACTCACTGTGATAATCTTGTGTTAAAATCGAAAATTAGCTCTCTGCAAACTCATGGCGAACATCATATTAGCGTAGCAAACAAAACAGTTGTTAACTCACTTTGCTAATCTGAGATTAGCATAGCTAAATAGCTGATTGCAAACTCATTGTACAAATCTTATATTACCATGGCGAATAAGATAGCTGCTAACTCACTGTGCTAATGTTAAATTAGCATAGCAATTTAGCTAGTTGCTATATCACTGTGCTAATTATATTATAGCGAATTAGCTCGCTGCACACTCATGGCGAACATCATATTAGCGTAGCAAACAAGATAGTCGTTAACTCACTTTGCTAATCTGAGATTAGCATAGCTAAATAGCTAATCACAAACTCTTTTTGGTAATGTTATATTAGCATGGCGAATAAGATAGCTGCTAACTCACTGTGCTAATCTTAAATTAGCATAGCAATTTAGCTAGTTGCTATATCACTGTGCTAATCTGAGATTAGCATAGCTAAATACCTAGTAGCAAACACATTTTGCTAATGTTTTATTGGCATGGCGAATAAAATAGTTGTTAACTCACTGTGCTAATCTTATATAAATATAAATGTAGTTTATTACTTAGCTGCTTTTTTACTGTGATAATCATTTTATAGCGAATTAGCTAGCTGCTAAATCAAAGTGCTAATGTTATATTAGCACAGCAAACTAGCTACCTATCTCACTTTGTTAATTTTATATAAACGTAGCATATTAGTTAGCTGCTTACTCACTGTGCTAATCATAATATTACAGTGAATTAGCTAGCTGCTAACTCAAAGTGCTAATCTTATTGTAGCCTAGCAAACTAGCAACATTTAGACTCAAAAGAGTAAAACAAAAGTAAAAGAGAAGTTGCAATCAGATGGACATAAAGCTCAAAATTAGCATCAGTTTATAATTCTGTAATAATTAATCAGATTTTTGAAGGTTATGTTTGCTGATTAAGTTAGTAATTAGTGTTTACAGATTCCTACAAGTTAAAGATGGCAGCAGGCTACAAACAGAATATTGTCTGTATTTTATTGTTTTTGTTTTTTTTCATTTTGAGCTCTTCCCCGCTTCTAAGAAGACGCACCTGTTTTGATTATCTCCTGAGATTTCCTCCTACCTCTACTTCAAGACAAAAAGTTGACTTTTATATGCAGCTGAGACTCGGAAACAGACCACGCTCCGGTCGCTTTTTGTGGCTCGGCGTGACAGCAGACGAGTCCGTCGGCCATGTTTTAGGTGCGGACTGGAAGTTCGCCTCTTGTTGACATTTTATCGGGGGCGCCTGCAGGACGTCGCCTGCTTCTCGTTGTGGAAACTGAACGCTCATAAAATTTAATATCAGCAGCAGCGGCGTCTGATGTGAAAGTCTCCCTGGATGGGAAAATATTTACCAGTAAGCGATAAGGAAGCTGAGGGGAAAGAAATTAAAAAAAAAATATCTCTTAAGTTGATGTGGTTTGGTGATGGAAACCCACTGCGGCACAGGAAAAAGCCGTAACTCGGAAATTACAGGAGCAGACATGAGTGAGACTTCAGGACGTTTTCTTTTACTTATAGCCTAAACTCGGTTTACTTTAACTCTGCCTCAGCAGTGAGTTTTGGGTCATTTTATGGAGGGGGGGGGTTAGTGGCCATCGGTCAGTCTGCAGGCTCGCTGCTGTCGGAACTGGCAGCGCCTCGGATGCCCCGGGGGCCCGATCGCCTGTCAGACCTCAGCTCACACAAAGAGCCGACCAGATGGGGGGAAGAGACAGGCCTGCCAGTGGAAACTTAACCGCTTGTCTGCCGGAGTGCAGCAGGGGACGTTATACAGGCCAGAGGGGGGCTGACAGCGTCCTCCGAGCCGTGAAACGGCAGCTAGCATCGCTCTGCAGAAAACAAATCTGCTGGAACCGGAGAAAATTCACTTCCCGTTAAAACGCAGAGTGAGCGCCGAGAGCCGAATGACTGCTGGAAAAAAAATAAACTGAGTCGTTAAAGCTAGAAGCAAAACACTGCCTCAAAACGAAAAGCATCATCCTGCATGTAGCACAAGGTTAGCTAAAGGCTAAATGTAAAAGGCTAGCTATAAGCTAAAAGTAACAAAATGGTAGCTAGGTGTTAACAGTAACAAAAGGCCAAAAAATATCAACATGTCTGCTAAAACTTAAAAGTAGCAAAAAACCAGCTAAAATAGTAAACAACAGCTAGAAGCTAAAAGTAGCAAAATGCTGGCGAGTACAGCAACATATTAGCTAAAACCTAATGGTAGTAAAAGGCTAGCTGAACATATCAACAACCTACCTAGAAGGTAAAAGTAGAAAAAAGCTAGCTAAGGCTAAATGTAGTAGCTAAAAACTAGAAGTAGCAAAAAGATGGCTAAAATAGTAAACAGGTAGCTAAAAGCTGAAGGCAGCAAAATGCTAAAAAAATTGCAAAAACTTTGCTAAACGCTAAAAGTTTCAAACAGATAGCTAGAAGCTAAAAGTAGCAAGTGGTTAGCTAAAAGTTAAAAGTAACAAAATTTTAGCTAATACAGCAACATGTTAGCTAAAACTTAATAGTAGGCTAGCTAAACACTAAAAGCTAATAGTAGCAAAAAGCTAGCTAAAATAGTAAACGGGTAGCTAAATGTATCAACGAGCTAACTGTTTTTAGCAGCAAAAAGCTAGCTAAAGCTAAATGTAGCAGCTTGGTAGCTAAAAGCTGAAGGCAGCAAAATGCTAAAAAAAATTGCAAAAGTTTGCTAGACGCTTAAAGTTTGAAGCTAAAAGTTTGAAGCTAAAAGTAGCAAGCAGTTAGCTAAAAGTTAAAAGTAACAAAATGTTAGCTAATACAGCAACATGTTAGCTAAAACCTAATAGTAGGCTAGTAACAAGCTAGCTAGAAGTTACCAAAAGACTAGCGAAGGCTAAATGTAGCATCATGGTAGCTAAAAGGCTAGCTACAAGCTAAAAGTTGCATAAGAAGACAAAAATAGAGCCATTTTTCTGGAGCAGATTTCAAAGAGAACAATGTTTCTGAAGGAGCTTTAATTTATCATCTCCTAGATGAGCTGCATGTTTCGACTCATGAACGGTTGAAGGAGCAGAAAGAAGGCAGGAGATTCTAAAAAATGTGACGAAAAGTAGAATAAAATCAAATTAAAGACACGTACGCTGGTTCTGAATGTTTTGGAAGCTGAAAAGAAAGCTGGAGGATTGTTCAGCTTGTTTCTGCGAGAGAAAATTTCACACTTTCTCATGAAACGAATCGACCAGAAAATGTTCCCTCAAAATCTATTAACCTCGAACATCTGCGCTCTCTCTCTCTGGGTTTTTTTTTTTCCATGCAGCTGGTTCGTGTTTCTGCATTTTAAAACTGGGTCTTGATTAGTGATTATTTCCCTCGTTGAGAGGTTTCCCTCCTCCTGCTAAACACCACTTCATAAAAATAAATAAATAAATAAAAACCCTCCTCAGCACACTGGCCCATTCATAACCCGCGTTGGTAATTCAGGCGTTCTGAGCGGGAACGGCTGCGCGACGCGTAGAAAACGGCGGCAAACAGACTGTTTTGACGAGGCGCCGGCGCCTAAATGAGCCGTCAGTCCCTCCGTTTCCACGGGCTCACAGTTCGCCGTGTGTTTGTGTGGTTATTTTCAGATGAGGGACGTTCAGTTCAACCACCTCACCAGGTTCATCGGGGCGTGCATCGACCCCCCCAACATCTGCATCGTGACGGAGTACTGCCCCCGAGGCAGCCTGCAGGTAACGGCTCCGGGTCCGGGTCCGGGTCCAACCAGGTTCCTTTCATTTTCCGTCGTAAAAACTAATTTATATAAACCCTTTCACTCTGGAGGGCTGTTTTCTTTTTGTTCACCTTTGACGCGAGTTAAAACGGGTGGCCCTGTCTACATCTTTTTAATTTTTTTTATCGAAACATCTGCATTTTCGTCGATAAAACTGAGATTTTTAACACCCAGAGTTTTAGTAAACAAGTTGAAAGTCTTGGCGTAAATTATGTCGAAGCCTACTTTGTGAAAATTGGCTTCGTTTTTATCATTTTGTCAAATCAAAACTGAGCTACAGGAATCCGTCAGCCATTCAGGATGGCTCTTCCTGTATTTTCTGACTCGTCGTTAACGCCACCGCGATCAACGCCTACTGATCAGACATCAGTATTTCAGTGTTTTTCAGAATTTGTGTTCTTGTCTGGAAATATGCGAGTATAAGAACGTATCAAGAGGCATAAGAGCAGAAAATAAAGCTTACTATAATCTAAAAACCCAAAGCTTTAGGGGCTAATTCAATCAAAATGACTCCTTTTTCGTAGCTAAACTCTTTAAATGAGAAGTCTATTTAATATTTATAGATTTCTTTTTGTTAATCTATATGCCTTAAAGTATTAAAAGGACCCTTAACATCAATATTTGAACTTTAAATCACCATTTTATCAAACGTGCCAAAAACTAGATTTAAACTCTGATCAGAACTTTCAGTTTTTAGCAAAGAAGAAATCACGCGACCTCAAGCTACATGAAGATTTATTTCCTGGATTTCTTCTACTTTCTCCTAAAAGTCACTAAAATATAATCAAATATAAAGAGGTCTGAAAGAAAAGTGCCAGGGCTGTGATTTCCTGGAGTTCTTCGGAGGGTAGGGACGTTCGCAGACAACGCTGTGATCTGCAGGGAGGGTAGGGAGCAGGTGGAAGAGAGCCTGGAGAGGTGGAGGGAAGTTAGAGAGGTTTGGACGCAGAAAAGAAAAATGGTTGGAGCGAAGGAGGAAGACGCTGGGACACGCTGAGATGGTGGCGGATGATCTCCTGTTGAGAACCGATAAAAAAAAAGTAGCTAAAAGAGGAAGAAAGTGAAGAAGTTCTCCTGGAGTCAGTCGAACCCAACACTAACTGAAAGCTAAAAGAGGCAAAACGCCAGCTAAAACAAGTTCTTTTCAACATTAGGTGTCAAGGTACCAAAACCAGACCAGAACTGAAGCTGAAACTGAACTGTTACAGCTAAAAGTAGCAAAACACTAGCTCAAAGCTAAGAGTAACCAAACAGCTAGCTAAAAGCTAAATGTAGAAAACGTCTGGCTTAAAACTAAAAGTAACAAAACAATAGCTAAACTAAAAGAACCAAAAGGCTAGTCAAAAGTAGCAAAAGGCTAGCGAGAAGCTTAAAGTAGCAGAGCAATAGCAATAAGCTAAAAGTTAGCAAAAGGCAAGCTAAAAGCTACAAGTAGCATAAGAAGACAAAAACAGAGATCAGTTTGATGAATCTTATAAAAAAAAAAAGTTTTTAAAGGAACTGAAGAGATCTCCGTGTATTTCTTTGGGGCAAATGTTTGTAAATAAAGTTAAATATTTTAAAAAACTAAATCAAGTCTTTCAGCAGCCGTCTCCTGAACGAGCCGAAGGTTTTCGACGTGCGAACGGCTAAAACGGCACGAAGTCTGCAGGAGGAGTTCGATTGTAAAACAAAAATAAATGAACATGGCGCTTTTTTTTCCTCGCCTTAAAGTTGTTTTCCTGCACTTTGAGTTGTTTTTGTTTTAGCTGATGTTAAGATGAAGAAGCTTCTTGGCCCGGGGGCCTCCAGACGGGCCTGGGCTTTCTTAAAAAGGACATCCTGGGAAAATGTTGACGACTCTGGAGTCCATCACTCACACTTGTAGAGAAAGAGTTTTCCATTAAAGACACATAGTTTAGGCTGACGTGACGGAGCTGGACCCAGATTCCAGTAACGGGGTCAGCTGCGGGTCCTTTCCCCCCGCCCCCATGCCCGAGTTATTTATCTGTCTCCGAGCGGGGAGCGCCGAAAAAAATGTCGGTTCCGTACGTCATCGTAAAGTAAACCTCAGGCCCGGCTGGCAAAGGTCCGAAGCGTTTCAGCGCTTGTCGATCTGCTCTGGCCTTTTTCCAGGACATTCTGGAGAACGAGAGCATAAACCTGGACTGGATGTTCCGCTACTCGCTGATCAATGACATCGTGAAGGTAAGCGGCCTTTGGGCTGGAGACACGGCAAACAAATGAACCGCACGTCAAACGCCGCCGTATTGATTCATATGCTTTTTTTTTTTTTTTATCATGAACTTGCTTGGTGTGCCTTACAGATATGCAAATATTTGTCGGGGTTGCCATGGTTTCAGATGAGCAGAAAGAGCTGAGCGAGGCAGAAAAAACAAGCAAACAAAAAATATATATATATTTGGCTTTGCGTGCTGCGTGAAACTACAGTTAATAAAACACTGAAACGTCGTCGCAGTCTTTGCCGAAGTTCAGTCAGAGCTAGTCATGGATATGATGGAGTATTTTCTTTTTAATCTCTCCAAACAAAGAGGGCTTTCTGTCAGACGCCGTGTCTCTTGGACGGATTTCTTTATTGGACGACATGCATGACTGGGTGCTCAGGCTAAACCGGTGCTTTGGGACGATGTTCGACTCGATGTTTCCACGACATATCGAGCGCGGTTGCAGTCTGCGCCCGCTGTCCCTCGTCCCCCGAAGGAGTTGGGAGTAATCTCGGCGAAATAACGGGGCCTGCGTTTGAGGCAGACCTGCGGCGGATGTGCGCTTGTTGGAGCGCGTGTGAATTTGTTTTAGTGGAAAAAAACCCCAAAATGACGCTCGACTTCTCTGCACCAGGGGATGAACTATCTCCACAACAGCTACTTCGGCTGCCATGGAAATCTGAAGTCATCTAATTGCGTGGTGGACAGCCGATTTGTTCTGAAAATCACAGATTACGGCTTGGCCAGCTTCCGCTCGTCCTGCGAAAACGACGACTCGCACGCTCTCTATGCAAGTAAGCCCGTTTCCCCGTTTTAATTCACAAAAAACCCCTCAGCTTCTGTTTCATTTGAGGCTGTTTCAGTTATTTTTTGTTTGTTTGTTTCTCAGAAAAGCTTTGGACAGCTCCTGAGCTGCTCATATATGACCGCCACCCCCCTCAAGGCACTCAGAAAGGAGATGTGTACAGTTTTGGCATCATTCTGCAGGAAATAGCTCTGCGGAACGGACCTTTCTATGTGGAAGGCATGGACCTCAGCCCTAAAGGTAAACACAGCCGTCTTTTACAAGCCTCCAGGAGTCCAGCTGGATTCGGAGGCATCAAATGATTTAAATCAGCAAACTGACATGGTGAACCTGAGCCCCAAAGACAAAGGGA
This sequence comes from Kryptolebias marmoratus, assembly GCF_001649575.2. Lineage (NCBI taxonomy): Eukaryota > Metazoa > Chordata > Actinopteri > Cyprinodontiformes > Rivulidae > Kryptolebias > Kryptolebias marmoratus. The sequence continues at coordinate 24,510,662 of NC_051443.1, forward strand.
CTCTGAGAAATCGGCACAAAGCCTCCTAATTTACAGGAACATGAGCTCATGGAAAATATTTACGTCTGCAGCGTTAGTCAGCCTGGTTCGCTGCCACGATGACAGAGTTGAATTTGTTTGCGTTTCGCGAACGTTTCAGAGTGGATCATCGAGAGGTCAAAAGACTTTAGATTCCCCTGGCAGACACGTACGCAGAGGAAGAACACATGTTGGCCAGATATCAGGCCAGGTGGAGTCCCAAACACCAAGACGTGACACAGAAACGCCTCGAACTCAGTCGGTTTTACAGACACTGAGCTCAGATTTGGTGTGGCAGTCGCTGAGAATCATTCTCTGAGCCATTTCCATTCCTTCAAAGAAGGGGGGTTCTTTTCCCATTAGTTTACATTCATTTAGCATCATCACATCTTTGAGTCTGGCTTGATAGAGAGAACTGTAAACTCGTGTTTCTCGTACCGTAACGTTCAACCCAACGCTGTCCTGCCTCCAGAGATCATCCAGAAGGTGAGGAACGGTCAGAAGCCGTACTTTCGGCCAACAACAGACAACAGATGCCACCCGGAGGAGCTGACCATCCTGATGGAGGGCTGCTGGGCCGAGGACCCCGCAGAGAGGCCCGATTTTGGCCACATAAAGATCTACATGGCCAAACTCAACAAGTAAGAGCCAAACTTTAGAGAAACGGACCACTGCTTTAGCACTGAAGTCCTTATCCAAACAGGACAAGAGTCGAGTTCTGAAGGTCACCCAAACAATCTCAGATAAACGGCTGTTTGCAATTCCTGACAAGCCGTTCTGGACAGGAAGCCAGTTTTTATTTTGCTGCTTCCCGCTCCATCCACGAGACGCGGCAGAGAAGAGTTGGACTCCGTGTTTCTGGGATTGTTTTCGATGATCTTATGAATCATTCATGTGCATATTTTGGTTCGAATGTGAAGTCGGCGCAGAGGAAGGGAGGCGTGTGTGTGTTTCCCCAGAGTATGACAGATCTGTCAGGAGGAATTAGTGTAAGGATCCGGGCTGAAACAAAGTGACACTCAAACACACGCAGACAGAAACCAAATACTCGGTTTGGACTTTGGACACAAACAAGAAACCAGTAGGAGCTGTTTCATAAACGATACACCAGCAGCATATGGAGATATCTGCAGAAATACAATCAAATTAAATCATCAATCGCCTCCTATCGAAGGCAAAAGGGGTTGTTTGTCTGTTAGCCACAGCTAAGTGACATTAGCAAACACAAACATGGCTATATGTTACAAATATTGAGCTAAAGTTCGGTGTGGTAGTAGCTGACAGTCATCCCTGTACTGCACATCTACAACTGACTAACTTTCAGAGTCAACCCAGTTCAAGATGGCTGCCACAGCTAATCGACCTTAGCCAACCCAAGTTTATCAATACTGACGTCATGCTTTATACCACACGTGTCAAAATCAAGGCCTGCGGGCCAGATCCAGCCCTCTGTAACGTTTCATCCGGCCCTCTAGTCTGGTTCAGATCGAGTCTCTGATTCTTATTTTGCTTAAAAAAACTGAAGTTTTCTCTGACAGTGACTTAGAAGCCAACAATATATAGTTTTAATTTCTGTAAGATCAGGTTTTTGTCTGTTTTAATGTTAAAAAATTCCTTTAAAAGCTGAGTGAGGCGTAAGAAATGACAGCTAATGATGAGCTTTTTGAAGTTTGATCTATTTGTCTGTGTTCATTAAAGTCTGTTTGCTCTAAATTCTGTATAATCTGTAACTGGGGTTAATAAAACCAAGGTTAATTTATGTAATTTTTAATAAATATTGATCGTGATTGGCCCTTGGTTAGGACCAAATTTTTAATTTTGGCCCCTTTGCGTCACTGGGTTTGACACCCCTGGTTTATACGATCGTAGCTGGGAGCCGTTCTGATTAAGTACTCTGAGCGCCGACAGACCTCCTGATCTGTTGTTTTAAGGTTCGACCAATACAGAACATAACTCCGTCACTTCTAATTATAAAACTATCCGAGTTTAAAACTCCGGCATGAAAGGCAGTGATTTAAGTTGCTGCCTAATTAATTAATTAATGACAGTTTCATCTACATTGTGTCGCTGCGTTTGATCAGATTTGACAGCGACTGAAAGACCCGTTTAATGGCACAGCAGGTGAAAATTACCGAGATGTGTGCACCTTTACAGCGCAGAATTTTGAGGATTATTGAGTAAAATTCTACATACGCCCGATGAGAATTAGCATTTGCTCACTTTAAAAGTCTAATGTTGTCAAAAACCAGCACTGTTAAACACACCTTCCTCCAAATCTGCTAACGGAAGGTGTGTGAGGAATGTTGATGTATGTAAACGTGTGTCTGGGGTTCTGCTGAGTGAATGCAGAGTGGAGCTGCCTGTCAGCTGCAATCAGCCTTTTTGTTCAACAAGTTGTGGCCTGGCTATGAAAACATGGGTCATGGTTTGTTACGTGCAATCGGATATAAACACTTGCTTCATGGGTTTAAGAGTCAGTATGACATCGAAACGGGTTTTACTGGTGAATGTTTTGTTGTGAAGCGATGATTTTTATGTTTCGTGTTTCAACATCGAGTCTGAGGTCACGATTCTCATCCAGGAAAAGGTGGAATGTTCCCTCCGGGTCAGGGAGGACCTGGAGTGGAAGGGTTTTGTGTGGAACCAAGCGGGAGATCTGATGGACAGGTTGGGACGGCATCGGACAGTGATCCGGACGCTGAATCGATTCGTTGGTTGGATGTTGGTTGGATGATGGATGGATGGTTGGATGGATGGATGGATGTTGGATGGATGGATGGATGGA
>NC_051443.1:24515053-24519827 GCF_001649575.2 Kryptolebias marmoratus
GGATGGATGGATGGATGGATGGATGGTTGGATGGATGGATGGATGGTTGGATGGATGGATGGATGGATGGATGGATGGATGGATGGATGGATGGATGTCTTTTTCGCCTCATATTACAATGTTGACAACTTGCACTTTAAACATTTCGGCCATTATCATCTAAACTGGCTAAATTCGGGCAGAGTTGGTCCAACTGATTGTCTGAAAACATTACTGGCTGCAGGTTGTGTGTTTTCTTACACACACTAATATTGCAGTGATGACAAATGTTTGATCGTTTGTGCAGCCCGAGCGTACAACATTTTCTTGCTCAAAGTGCAATAATCCTGTTTCTGAGTAATTTCATTACGTTAAGAAAATGTTACCAACGAGCACAAATAATCACTCATAGCTCTGTTCAAAATGAACACAATCCGCCAAAAATGCCCACAATGTCAATGAGCAATTTCTGACATTACATCTTTATGTAATAAGGATCTTTATGCACAAACAAAAAAAAAAGCTAACTAACTGAATAACAGCACATCCACTCAACAAGCATCATAAAGTCATATTTCTTTAATGGCAGTTGAGGCTGAGCATCTTTTTCTTTTTCTCAGACCAAAAAAAGACACATTTCAGCGTGTCAGCGTAAAGTAAATATTAGCAAACAATGAGCGGCTTGACAGTTACGGTTAGAGGTCAGCTATTCGTGGTGAGCGCCTGGTGGGGGTTAAACCGACGCCACCTCCCGTTACCTCACCCTCCGGCCCAGGCTCGCGCTCGCACCAAAAATAACAGCCCATCCATCACCCCGTGTCATCGGCGTGCGTTTACCTAATGAAAACAACCGGCGGACGGTGCGTTAACGCGCGTCGCACAAAGCTGTCAGCGGCATCCTTGAGTGCTTCTAAGGTTATCCATCACGAGGGCCGCCCTACTTTAAACCACTCACAGCTAAACGTCGGAGCGGTCCTGTTTAGATTCACTCAGCTGGCAGGCGAGAGCTTCGGCTGAGAGGAAAAAAAAAACACGGAACCGCGCCCAAAAACCCGTTTTAGGCTGAAACAACTTGTGCTTCTCGCCTGCCACTGGAGCCGTTTTTGGCGTTTTCTGTCGTTTCAGCCACCACTGGACCAATTTCAGTGAATCTCTCAGGAAATAATGACTGGATGAACACAAAAATGTCTGTAAATTGGGTGTGGTAGTGGCTGAGAGTCATCCCCAGCATGAGTAACGCCGAATATCAGCTTAATATCTGTAAAACTGGCTGAGTTAGAGCTATTTTTGGGGCGTCCAGTGGTTCGTGAGATTTCCTGCTAACAGACGGACGTACGGGCACGGGCGAAAACATTATCACCTGCCGCCAAAAGGAGAAAGCAGGCGATAAATATGGCAGTTTGAGGTCAAATTGCCCAATCAGATGTCATCACTGAGTAACAGAAGGCACCTCGATGCGTCCAGAACATGGACCCATCTGTCCACAGGACCTGTCTCCTCTGTCTTACTGTCCAGCTGAGACGGTTTTGTTTTGGCGCCGAGCTGATTTATGGATTCCTCCCTCCTAATGCGGTGTCGGGTTACGTTTCTGCTGCCGCTCGCTGCATCGAGTCCGCGTGGCCGTATCGATCGGGACGATTCCTCGTGCAGTTTTTTTTTTTCCCTCGTTCTCGTCTCTTCCGCCGAAGGTTTCAAATGTCATCCTGCAGCGGGTTTCTGGCCCTGGCCTTCAAGACACGGAGATTTCCCCAGACTCGCTGAATCTTTTTATAATATACTGCATGTGCAATGGAGCTCCTGCAGTGAGAGTTTTAGTTTGACCGTAAATCTGCTTGACTGTTAAAATCTGCAGAATATTTTATTTTTTTTCTAGCTTTTCTCGGTCATTCTGTCTCCCAGCTAACGTGTGTCCTGGTTTTGTTTTTATTTTCTGAATACAGTGACGTTTGGCAAAGAACGTAAAAGGTTGCTGCGCAGAAGGCGACAGGGTGACGTGTTAGCAAAATATCATACGAATCGCTGGATCCAAAATAACTTTTGGAGGCATTTAAAATGGAATGTGAACGACCGCCAAAAAAATAAATGGGTTTGAGCAAAAAAATCGTAATTGAGCATTAAGATCTGCAGTGTGAACGCAGCCGTAGTCATCTAGGACAACGATTCCCAAAGTTGTGGGTCAACCAACACCAAGCAGGGGTCCTTAGATAATCACCAGATATCAACCTGCAATTAAAAACCTAGTTTTATGATATATTTGCACCATAATTGTGACAGAATTGAAATACAAATCATAAACTGATTTTAAAAAATAGTATAATGGATGTTAGGACTTGTTGTGTAGTCATTATGCTCTTATTTAAGAGGGTCATTACCGTTTTTGGATATTTAAACAGCCAACAGATGGGGTCACACACCTTTGTCAATGTTAATTTATGGGTCGAAAGCTGAAAAGTTTGGGAAGCACTGATCTGGGACATGCAAATCCAAAAAAATAAAAACAAAGCAACTGGACTTCTTCTCTGAAAGTTAAGACGTTTCTCTCGTGTAGGGACCTTTATCGGTTCAAAACTGGACAGTGAGGAGTTCCACGCTTTAAACCACAGGAAATGGTCCATTTATGCAAGCTAAAAATCACATGCAGATTAATCTCACTACCTTCCCACCGGAGGGTCATTATGGGCTTTGTTTGACTGGCTCACAAGACCCTAATGACCCTCAAGTTGGAGGGGAGTTGGATTTATCTTCATCTCATGCAGGTGAAAGCTTGGAACTCCACATTCTCCAGTTCTGAACTGAGAAAGCTCCCCGGGTGGGAGGGGGAACATCTTCGCCTACAGAATTAAAGTCCAGTTGGTTGTTTTTTTATTTTATTTTTTTGGATAATAATTGTTGGACGACCTTCTATGACCGATTAACTTTTAGTGTCACGCCGATTCAATATGGATGCCACGAGCTAGTCAAAATTAGCCCACACAAAAATAGCTGCACTTCAAAAATTTTTTTACCGACATTAAACTAAAATTTGGTGTGGTAGTAGCTGACGGTTCTACACAAGTAACACACACTCCAAGCGCTAACAGGCGAGGTTTGACCAAAATGGCGACAGCTTCAGGTGATCGTAGTTCATTCGAGGAATGCTTGCCCTTTAATCATTTCTGTTTTATTAGGACGGACTCGTGAAAAAACATTATTTGGAATTACACACAAAAAAAAGATCAACCCAGAGTTTACAGGCACCCCGTCAGGTCCGAATTAAGCATTAAACGTGGTGATAGTTTGTAACAGACATCTATTCATTCTTTCAGACGCCGGTCCTTCATTCAGTGACGCTTTAGATTAGTTTTCTTCTATTTTGGGCGTTAAAAGGTAAATTTGCAAGCCCGAGCTTTTGTTAAACACGTTCTGCGGACGGTTTGAATCTTTACTACCGTTTGAACCCGTGACAGGAACGGTGGCGCGGTACACTTCATCTGGCCTTTGTGATTGGATCCAGAGCGTTCTTACTCATTAGTCTTTCATGTCTCCCTCTGATTTTTGCTTCTTTAAACTTAAACAGCGTGTGGGCGCATGTAGGTTGGGTGACCCAGCAGGAACTGGGAGGATGCCAGACATTGATGCTTTTAGCTCCCGTGGCGGTTGAGGATGACTCACCTTCTTTCTCTCCGTCTGAGTAAACGCGAGCGCATGGGTGTTTGTGTGTGTGTGTGCGTGCGTGCGTAAGCATATGATTGTGGAAACGTCCCGAGACACAAACATTATACAATACACGCGTTATGTAATCACTAGAGCCTACGTGAAATGTGATCGCAGTAGTAGTTATGAAATGAGTCGAGTCGTCAGACGTTTTGGGGGGGACGGGTTTCCCTGCGGTCCTGTTCTGGAGGGGCTGTTGGGTGTTTCTGTGTGGAGCTGAGCGGTTCTCCTGTCGGACCGCGAAGAGCTGAGCTTCGTGGAAGGACGGTAGGAAGACGTTAAGAGACGAAAATAAGACGGTCGTTTGGAATTTCTTCCTCGAACGTGTGGAACAAGGCGGTCGGACGAAGCTAAAGCTGATCTGCCACGAGCGCCATCCCCACAGTGAAGCATGGTGGCGGCAGCATCATGGTAGGCAGAGAAAGCTGCTGAGTGTGGGATGGAGGTCCACTGGTTTAAGGTCCAGTCCGGATCCAGAGCATCTCCTCGATTAAACGATTGTTGGAGGCAAGCAGCACCTAACAGTTTGGTCATAAAAAACGGACTGGAAGAATTAGGAGAATTATTCCTTCTAATCAAATTTAAAACGGCTTTGGTCCACGGCACAAATAAACATTTCGCGATTAAAGGCTCAAAGGTTTTGATTGGTCTTCTCTAAGAAACAACTTCTGCATCACAAACCAGTAATAATCTCATTAACGCACCAGAAATATGCAACCCTGTTCTTTAGGGTTTCATGTTGTATTAATATTTATTATCCACTTCAAAAACCTGAAGCTTTGTGGCTTTCTTCCAACATTCCCAGTCACATATTAGGGATTAATAAAAATGCTGTTTTTGCCTATGCAGCGTTCATTTGATTAAAAGATTGATTCTTTAAAAATGGGTTGTGTGTTCACGTTTGTGCTGAAGTTGTTTTATCCTAAAAATTCCCAAAACCAGGCCTGTAGCTCCCACTGAGGACCCCGAGGTCCGGACCTCAGTGTTTTATAAAAACATGAATCCAAACAAGGCTTCTGAACGGCGTGGTTCTCTGCGTAGCTCCACCAGTTTCCTGTAGGAGGCGCTGCAACTGTGTGCAGCTGCAGCCAAACTCAATGTC
>NC_051443.1:24520382-24525622 GCF_001649575.2 Kryptolebias marmoratus
AAACACACACAAATATATGTCATATACACATTCAAGTCACTTGTTTTAAATAAATGCTTCTATTTTAATGAAGTTTTGGTCTTCATTGGAGCTGATGTACAGGGGGATAATGAGGGGTTGACTTCAGGATGTTTTAAACTCTGGCCATGAGAGGAATCAATGAGAAACAAAAGGTAGGCTGATAAACTGTTAATAGTGTCTTGAACGCTTCTGTGAACTGAAGCGTTCACGTTAATAATTCTGCACGTGTGTTGGCCGGAGGTCTGAGCGTGGGGCCGGCAGTCGGATACTTTCCCGTGTAGTTGCTACATCTGGCATCCATGTCTGGCTACATTCTAACCAGGATCTACGGTGCTGTAGACGAGGCCAAAAATGCTTTTTAAACAAGAAGTAGGGATGGGGGGGGGGTCACCTTTCTGCTTTGCTCTCTCTCATAAATAGAGTTAGAAATGAAAGTTTCATAGTTAGGCTTTGAAACGATGTTTTGTGCTTAAAAGCTTTCCTCAAACATCAACTTGTGAGCTCAGGTTTGCTTGTTCTGGAGCACACGTGTCGAACTCCGCTCTCCTGCGGGTTTTAGATGTTCCTGCTTCAAATGGACGAGCTGCCAGAGAACTCAATGGTTTGGTGAGGAGGTGATGGAGCAGAAACACCTAAGACTTCCAGGACAGCGGGGGGCATCGAGGCCCCGGAGTCCGACCGTGTCTAAAAGCCGAACCGTGGTGTGTGTTTGTTCGCTTCACAGGGAGGGCAGCACCAGCATTCTGAACAACCTCCTGTCCAGGATGGAGCAGTACGCCAACAACCTGGAGAACCTGGTGGAGGAGAGAACACAAGCCTACCTGGAGGAGAAACGGAAAGCCGAAAACCTCCTCTATCAGATACTACCACAGTAAGAAAACCCGCCAATTAACTTGAGCCGACCTGATCCCCGTGTTCCGGCGACTCGTTGAACCTCTGGATTAATTAAAGACCCCGCGGCGCGATCCCACCGCAGATAAGAGGGGACCCGAGGAAAGCGGAAAGGCGAGCTGCTCATTAAGAGGCGGCAGCGGTGATAAAACCGCCACGGCAAATCCGGCCTTTCTCCGCCGTTTACTTTCCTTTTTTCTTTACTTTACCCCACGTCGAAGCCAGGCAGGCAGAAAAAGGGCCTGAGAGAAACGGCAGAACTGATTTCTCACCGCAGCTGTGAATTAAACAAACTGACCTCTGCCGCCATGTTTTTTTCCCCGTTTGGTTTCATTTGATTAAACGAAAATGACCACGAGCACGAGCAGAGTTAAACCGACATCTGGGGTCGCGCTGTCTCCTCCTTCCCTGCGGCTTTAACAGTTTCTGTTTCCTGTTTCTTTCTGTCCAGTTCAGTAGCGGAGCAGCTAAAAAGAGGCGAAACGGTGCAGGCGGAGGCCTTCGACAGCGTCACGATCTACTTCAGCGACATCGTGGGATTCACGTCGTTGTCCGCGGAGAGCACGCCGCTGCAGGTACGCCGTCTTCCCGTCGCTCCCCATCGTGATCAGAGCTGCGGCGGGTTTTCCTTTCTGCTAATTCATGAAAGAGCTCCCCCGGTATCAAGTTTCTACCTCCGGTGTCTCATAGATCCCACACACACACACACACACACACACTCAGAATAGTGCAGCTGTTAGATGGGAGAATATGTTGACACAGAGTTGAGTCACATTATCTGAGCTCTCCAGACTTTATGCATCATGTGTCACAGAGCCCCGGCCTCTCAGAGACCAGGAATCCGTTGGAAAACAAACCTCTTCTCGTATTTATCGCATTCCTGCTCCAAAAATGGACGCAGCAAATCTGTTGGGAAGAGTTAACATCTTACATTTACATGGAATTCTGGGGATATTACCCCAACAGCGGCGGCAGCTGCTAGCTGTAGCACTTTCGCTGCACCCTGGGGCACTTCCTGCGGGAATACCGTAATATTTAATTGAGCAGGACCGATGTTTCTCCAAACTGGATCTATCTGCAGCAGGTAGCATACTAATCGTTCAGAATCAAACCTTGAATTAAAGGCCAAGCAATCCTTGCAGGAATGCATGTCGCCCGCCACCTGAGGAGGATTCTCAGCTACTACCACACCAACGATACGCTGTGGCAGCCATCTTGAATCAGACCGACTCCAGTCGTTAATCGGCTGTATACGATTTCATTGGTTTTACGAGATATTTTGCGAACAGACAGGCACGGCTGACAGATCTGCTGCGATCGGTCAGAGCTCAGCGTGTGTTCAGGATGACTCTCAGCTACTACCACATCTTTGCTCCGTGTCTGTGAAACTGTCTGGGCTGTAGCCATTTTTGTGTTTGACAAGGGTCACTTATTTGTGGCGGCCATCTTGAACCTGGTAACCTCCAAAGGTTAACTAGCTGTAGATCCAATGATTGGTTTCGGAGCATTTTACTAAAATCTGTTCACTGGTTCACGAGATATTTTGCTAACGCTGTAGAGGAAAGAACGGCGGCGAGAAGTAAAGATATGAATCATCTCTTTATTAAGAACTAATCCAAGATCCAAGGTGACCTCTCACCCATTTCTGCGTTTGAACACGACAAACACATCACGAATAAAGGTGATATCGAGGAGATTTAACAAACAGTGAACAGGTGCGTTGGAGCAGAGGAACTGAACGATCTGAACCTGTTCTGTTTTTTTCTCCACAGGTGGTCACGCTGCTGAATGATCTGTACACATGCTTTGACGCCATAATTGATAACTTTGACGTGTACAAGGTGAGTAAAGCCGCGAATTATAAGCGCTTATCTACGCCCGCAGTCTCACGAGACGCGCTTCTTGGTCCCTGACGGTCGGTCCTGCAGGTGGAGACCATCGGCGACGCCTACATGGTCGTCTCCGGCCTGCCGGTGCGGAATGGCAAGCTCCACGCCCGGGAGATCGCCGGGATGTCCCTGGCTTTATTAGAGCAGGTCAAGACGTTTAAGATCCGGCACAGACCCAACGACCAGCTGAGGCTCAGGATCGGCATCCACACAGGTGAGTCCGACAAGCAGAGACGCCTGCTTGTGGGCAGCAAAAAACACTAAAACCTGTAATTTATTTTCTTTCAGAGGCAATTTTCTGCTGAGTGGCACAGCAATCACAAGCAGCAGCTTCGCTCCACAATTTCAACCATTTATCAGCCGTTTTATTTATTTTTTTACAAACGCAGCTTATTTTTCTCCTCGTTGGTACTAGAAAATAGTCATCTCTCTCTTTTATCAACACATTTGTAATCATTGCCAGCTCTATACTTTCCCAATTTCTACCGTACGATATGCATTTTCTAATCATTTTTAGAAAGTTTAAGTAGTTCTCATTGAGAACAAATGATTTTATGATTTCCATTCAGACGCCTAAACAAAAAATAAATAAAGTCCATTTCAGAACAAGGTTTTGACTCATTTAATAGAAATAAAAGGCCACAAATTGAACCTGCTTCTTTCACGCATTACGTCACAGTATTTGCAAAAATGCTAGAGGAGTCACAGAATAACATGTAGCTACCATCTGTCGCATTTTTTGATGACAAAGTTAGCATGTTTATTCTTAGCTTGGTGAAAAATGTAACATTAAGAATCTTTTTTAGGGTTTTTATGGTGGTAAAGATAAGTTTATTTTAAACGTACGGCTTTTTATCTTAAACGTACGGCTTTTTATCTTAAACGTACAGCGTTTTATCTTAAACGTACGGCTTTTTACCTAAGTCTACTGTGAGTCGGTTTAGAAAAACGCAACATTTAACATTCATCTTTAATCTTTTGGTAACAAATAAAAGGTTAAAAACAAAGTTCTCGGCTGTAAATGTTTAGAAAAGCTGAGAGTCTTTAATAAGGTCTTTTCTTTCAGTAATTTATTTAAAGTTGTTTTGTGTTTATTTGATGACAATAAGCAGAGCCCCAATGATCTTTAACACCTTTCAAACAGGGAGATTTTTTTATTGCAGCACTTTAGCATTAAATTAAATAATTACCTACATTAATCTGGTTTGATTATAGTTTCGAATGCTTTAAAAACCAACTAAAGGTCAGACATAAACTCTACCGTCTGCAGGATCTGACACAGTTTATTTACAAGAGGCTTTTGACCCAGCGTTTAGACGGCACCGGCTCTGTTTATGTTGTTATTCAGACACTTGACATGCAGCAGAAGTGGAGCGCCGAGTGTAGGCGTGACAGAACCAGATCCGATTGTAACACGTGTGTGTGTGTGTGTGTGTGTGTGTGTGTGTGTGTGTGTGTGTGTTTCAGGCCCGGTGTGTGCCGGCGTGGTCGGGCTGAAGATGCCCAGGTACTGTCTGTTTGGAGACACCGTCAACACGGCGTCTCGGATGGAGTCCAACGGAGAGGGTGAGAGCCGCTGTCGCTGTTTTTTTAGTTTTATTCTGCTTATCACAGATGCACGGTGTTATATTTACAGAGATATGGTTCTTCTCTCTTTGTCTGGGTTATAAAAAATGGTGAATAAATAATGTTTTAAACTAAGTTCCTTCGTCTTTAAACAGCAGTAAACACCAGACGATAACAAAAAGCTTTCACAAAGAGAGCACTGAGGTCGGTTCTGATAATAGATCTGGTTTTGTCTCGAACTGACCTGAGAGCAGTTAGCAGTGAGCCATCTGTGGATCTGAACGAGTCGGTCGTCCTGCACATTTCAGCCCGGCGCAGAGAGGCGAGCGGATGCTATCTGACGCGTAAAGGCCCGAGTCATTGTTGGCCACGCAGCCTGAAAGTGGCGATTCATTCGATATATTGTGCATCCAATGATTACTTTCTGAAAGTTTCATTAAAATACGTCCTGTGGTTCAAGGGGTACTTTGCTAATGCTGCAGACGGAGGGTGCAACAAAAAGTAGCATTCATCCGATTTTATGGATCTGCTTCAAACTGACCTTTTTCTAAACAAAGCAACAGAAATAAGAAAAGAACATAAATCAGACCCTCCAGGATTTCGCGATGTTGCGATCGCAACTATTAACACAAAACCAAGCAAACCCCGCGAAATCGCAACTTTGTGCAGCTTTGCCCAAAACACTGCAACTTTTTGCAACTTTAACCCAATATTTATTGTTTCTAAAGTGATTCGCCACCGTTTCTGCGGTCTAGTCTCTTCTTTGTGGGTTTGTGTAGCGTGGAATACAAAATAACCACAAATAACTCAGGAAGAAGACACGTGACGTCACTTCCTGTTAACATCAGAATGCCGGGAGCGTGCAGGAGCAGC
>NC_051443.1:24525871-24533090 GCF_001649575.2 Kryptolebias marmoratus
CAAAACTAGGAAGGATTTTGGGTTTATATATTAAAAGTTATGGTTGTTTATTGATTTTATAAAAAAAAAAAAAAAAATCAACTTTTAGGAAAATGCCCCACGAAATCCTGGAGGGATTGGTAAAGAGTTTGAGATTTTATCAACTATAATTGGTCTAATGATGAAGTATGGGGAGTGTTGGGATGTAAGGAAAGATGCTGTAACAGATGATTTGATTCTTAATAATCTTGACTTTGGTGGTTCGGTCAGAAAAAGTAGAATTTCGGATTTGGATATTCCCTGACATCTCTGTTCCTGACTCGTGCTGTCAGCAGTTCGAGGTCTGAAAGGTGTGGTTTGATATTTCTGCGAGTGAATCATCAGATGTATTGATTAACTGCTCAGTGCCTTCCTGCGTCGGAGCCTCTGGTAAATAATTCATGGCTCCCGCAGCAAAGGGCCCTTAGCCAGCGATAAACCGCGCAGCCTGAAGCCTCGCGGACAGGAACGGGGTCTCGTGTGCATTAACTGAACAGAACGTTAGCGTTTCAGCTGACCGATCGGCTCATCAATGTTATTTCTGACGTCGGGGCACGTTGACGTTTAACCCCGACGATGTTTCCTTTTCAGCCTTAAAGATCCACTTATCCTCAGCCACCAAAGAAGTGCTGGACGAGTTCGGTTACTTTGACCTTCAGTTACGAGGAGACGTAGAAATGAAGGTAGGATCCTGGTTTTTTTTTTTTTTATTTCACAACCTTACAATGAAGTCCAAATGATGGGTTTAAAAACCTGTGAAGAAAGTTAATAATATATAGAAAATCATCTATTTTATATATATAATTCTCTATAACTACTTACATAAAGTACAAAGACTTGATTTAAATAATAATCTGTTCGTTAAATTTGGTATGTCAAGGTTTAAATTGATTTTTTTATGTTGCTTTATTTACTTTATTTGTCTGCAGATAAAAAGAAATTACAAATTTCTTTGCATTTCTGATGCATTAGCACGAAAGATTTATTAATATCCCGTTCTTCCTTCTTTTTTAATTATATTTCTGTCGCAGTTTTTAAGTTTCCTGCTTCTATTACAGAGTTGTAAGAAAAAAAACTTTAAAACTTCCGGTTCAACGGCGACTCGTTGCACAGAGTTTATAAAAATTAGCAAGAAGCTACGAGAAATTTCCGCTAAAACATTGGATTTTAGACAAACTTTGTTGAATTTTATTTACGACTAAATTGGTATTTTCATATCTTCTACGGTTTTTACCCAATCACAGCTGAAGTTGAAGTTTTGCGTTGCGGTGATATCGTACAGTCTAGATTTCAACTTTGTGAAATCAGAAACGTTTTCACCAAAATGGCTCCCTGTTCTGTTCCCAGTTTTTTTTCCTCTGCGTGTGTAATATAAACGTTAAAACGTAGATATTCTTATCTTTCACTGCTACAGGGCTTACAGTTTTCTGACAAATTCCTCTAAAACTCAGAGTTCGCATACCCGAGCTCTAATTTTTTCCCTCCGTTTTTGGGGAAAGGCGGGAATCACCACGGCAACCGGTTACTCAGCATAAACTTGAAGGATCTCACGCTATCCAGCAGGTTCTTGTTTCTTTTATTTATTGCATCATTTGTTCCTAAAGAGCATATATAATTTCAGGATTTATTAAGTGAGACACTCTGATTTAGATTTTAAAATTTTAAATAAAACTAAAAATTTACTTCCCATTTGAATTACTTAATCGCAACAGACATTTATTCGCAAAATCGAGCTTAGACAGAATTAGACCTCTATCAGGAAAACAGTTTAAAAAATGCTAAATACTATTTTAAATAAGAAGTGGTTCCAAGTGACAAAAAATGTAAATTATTCGCAATATTGACACCAAATTAAGTTTACAACACGGTGATAGAAGAAATGTAAGTGCGGTGTTTGGTATTTTTGAAATAGTTTGCTTAACAAAAGTTTATTAGGATAATGTTTTGACATTGTTTGTATTTAAAGTCCTAAAAGAATAACGAGGAAACTGGAAGAGGTTTCAAAAAACTACTAATAGGGGTTTAAGAGCAGCTTCTCAAACTTTCTGGTTACTATTTTATTTGTTAAAGTGGGAGTGTAACAACGATTGATCACTCGGAGGGGAAATCGATATCTTTTAATGAAACAGGTTTCAGGTAAATAACGGAGATCCGCTGCGTATATAAGAGTCGAAACTTCCAGTTAGCAGATTGAGCCTTTTTTATTTTTTACATATAATGTGTCATGTGTGGATAAAAATGGAGGAAGTAACAAGATCCCTACAGAAAAAAGCTTCAGAGTTGAACAGAAACAGAGGCCAGGTATCCATTTCCTGCATTTCCATTGATGAACTTATTGATTTCTGTGTTTCGGGTTTGGTTTTTTTTGGTTTTTTTCCAGGGCAAAGGCAAAATGAGAACATATTGGCTTCTTGGGGAGAAGACTGATGTGTACGTTATCTGAAAGGCCTGGCAGGAGCTCCGGAGACGCTACTTTATTTGTTCTAGAATAAGTCCTTAACTGTGATTCCCCCCCGAAAGGAAAAGGTGGAGCGCACCTTCGCGACAAAGCCGAGGGGAACTCCGGGTATATTTATTACCGGCGTACTGGAACTGACAAAAACGGAAAAAGATGGGGGAGTTTGTTTTTTTGTATGAAGAGTCCTGAGAGTGAGTGGTTTTCACGAATAAATTCTTATATTTTGTGCTTTCTATAATAAGATTTGTATCCCGTGTTGGTATTTTTCAAGGCATCCATTGAAGTTTGACGGCACAGAACAGCAATCATTGTTACTGCAGGGGTTCACCGACCACGTAACACAAACACGTGTAAATATGTATATCCAGGTCACTGTAAGATATTTTGTTGAATAAACTGAGTGAAACACTCTTTTCCATTTATTAGACACTATCTGTGTCAGTATGGCTTTATTTTGGCTTCAGAATAACCAAAGAAACATTAAACATCCCAAGAACGGCACATTTTCGGCATCTTTTTCAGGGTTTTTTATCTGGATTTTTCTGCTTCTAACAACTTCTCCGTCAGTAAATGATTGTCTGAATGTAAACAAACGACTCATAATTGTTGCCAACAAAACCTGACTCTGCTGATTTCTCTTATTTGTTACAAATTACGCTGCAGACTTTCGGTAGTGATTGATGCTAATTTAGACAAACAGCTGTTACGGATTTCAAAATAAAGGTACGAGCTCCCTGGAAGTTGTAGGTAATTAGTTTATATTTTAAAATGTGACGGTGCCATCAGTGTTAGTTTGCCTTGGGAAAAACAGCCGCGGTGGATCTGCAGCCTAATTAACAGCGAGCAGCCGAGGACGCGCCGTAATGACATCACCGCTCGTTAGACGCTCGTTAGGAGTCTCCAAACGGGGGCACGGCCGCCGCGTCTCTGCGTTTTCATCTCGGCGGGAGGCCGTCGGCTGACTCCCCCCTCGGCGCCCGGCGGCTACATTCCGAGTCTTTCGAGGCTCCTGCAGGTCCACTAATCCCACCAAATTACTGTGAAAAACAACAATTTGACTTAAAATAAATGAGTCAAAGCTTTTTAAAAAACACAACTTCCTGTTTCTCACTTTCAGACTCATTTTCTGACAAAAAATCTCAAAGTTTCTCGGACTTTTTTCAGATTTTTCCTTCAGTTTTGACAATTTTTACCGAACGGTAAATATTTTATCATCTCTACGCCCCAAACGTTGAAACTTTGGTTGCCCGCCACTGTCTGTTAGCGAAATATTTCCTGGCAGATTTGACTGAAACTCTCAGGAAGTAATCGACGGACGAGCGTCTACAACAGATTAGCTTTTGGAATCAACCCAATTCAAGATGGCCGCCACAGCCGATCGACCCTGGCGAACACAAAAACGCCTAAGCTCGGCTGTGGCTGTGGCGGCCATCATGAACTGGACTGACTCCGAAGGTTGATGAGTTGTCGACGTTCATCCAGTGATTTATTTCCTGAGAGTTTCATTCGAATCTGTCCAGTGGTTCAGGAGATATTTTGCTAACAGACACAGACGTGAGCAAAAATATTATTACAAGTGAGTTCGTGGGACTTTATAAAGATTCTGGTTCTGATTGGAGGACGACCTGACGGGTCAGACTGTCCCGAGCGCGCGCGCGTGTGTGTGTGTGTGCGGCACAGCTGCGCACACGTAAACAACGAAGTTTAAATTAAAACGAAGAAGAAGAAAAAATTAAAAAAAAACAAACTGCTGTATCTCATTTCATTTGAAATGTTAAGTAGAAATTTGCTCCGGGGGGGCTCGGCGTTTCGGGAGCAAATTGGTTTTTCCTGCGTCGTCCTGTGAAGATAATGAAATGTTTGGAGAGAAAAGCTGCATAAATAGAAACTGAAATGACTCGTCGCCATGGTTACCGCCAGCTAATCCCCGCCGAGGGGCTCGGGGAAGCCTGGATGTGGGCTCGGACAGACGGGACACGCCGGTGTCTGTCGCACGTGCGGCGAGGAGGCTGCGAGGGATCCGAGCGGCGTGGGAGGAGCTGATGGCGGCGATGATGGGCTGACGGACGGCGCCGGGAACGCCGTTTCACAGCTGCACCATCGGAGTTTAAATCTCAGGCGATAAATTGGTTTTTAGTTTGTCATACGATCGTGCCTGTGCCTGTTTCTCTGTTAGCAAAATATCTCCCCATCCTAAAGCCGCACCACATCATTTTAAATTTTATTTTTTATGTTTTAACGAAACTGTTCTAAGTTTGTTCTGATGCTCTGATGTTTTAAAAATGTGTTAAATTAACCAGAACTTGAATTTAATGCTTTAATATCCATTTAAATGGTTTGAATCCAGCTCCAGCGGCTGTTTGACCTTTCAAACCGTCAGCCTCACCTTAAATCTGACAACATAAATATTTATTTTAACTTCCTGTAACTAAACAACGTTCTGATTAAAACGTGGAGCCATGGTAAATGTGGCTTACTGCAGCGCTGAGGAGAAGTTTAATGGGAAATAATGTAAATGTTTCCTGTTAGGAGACAAAAAGGCGGCAGATATCCCGTCTGATTCCGAAGGACGAGGATGTTTTCATGCGGTCGGAACGGAACGTAAATGTTGGTAAAATTATTTTCTGCTGAACCGATGAGCCCTAAATGATGCTTCAATTTGCCAAAGAGGCTACAACTGAATTTGTGCAGTTAAAACAAGCAGAACAGGAGCTAAAATGAGCAGAACAGAGACTAAAATGAGCAAAACAGAGGCTAAAATGAGCAAAACAGCAGCTAAAACGAACAGAATATAGGCTAAAATGAGCAAAACAGCAGCTAAATAGAGCAGAACAGAGGCTAAAATGAGCAAAACAGCAGCTAAAACGAGCAGAATATAGGCTAAAATGAGTAAAACTGTAACCTAAAGCTCAAAGAATCAGAGCGGTAGCGAAGATGTAAAAGTGTCAGAACAGAAGCTAAAGGATAAAGGCAGAAAAACATCAGCTAAAAGCTCAAATTAGCAGAACAGTAGCTTGAAGCTAAAGGTAGCAAAATGGAAAATAAAAGCTAAAAGTGACAGCCAGAAGCACACTTTAAAGAGAAGTTTGTTTTTGAAGGAATTAAAGTGAATTCTGTGTTTTAAAGTATAAAAGTAATAAAAGTCATGGTGCCCATCCCCTGCGTAAAACGCCACAAATCTTGGACGAGAAGAGACAGAAGACAAGGACGAGAGGACGGCTGAGGACAACACGGATGCTGCAGGTGCGGCCCACAGATCGAATCACCTGTTTAATAGCAGCTGGAGGTGACGGGACGCGAGGACGTGAGGACGTGAGGACGCTCAGCTGTCAGACGGCGGGTCGGGTTCGTCCACTCGCTCGGTGATGGGTGTGCTGAACAGAGCCGACTTCCTGAAAGGAGCGCCGGCGCTCCGGACGGGTGTGACGCCCTGAAAACCACACACAACGCCGCAAACCGTAACTAATATGAACCTCTTCTTCTGTCCGTTTGTTTGTCCCGTTCGTGGATTACGCAGAATAAAAAAGACAAATAAACGAGGTGTTACAGAAGAACACAGAGCCTATAATCATCTGTTTCTTGACCTCGGCGCAGGAGTGCAGCGCCTCGAAAAGCTCCTTCTGTTGCAATTTCTTCCTACGCGTTTTACGGCTCCTTCAGTGACTAAACGCTCCTTTCGATCAGAGAAAAAAAAATAAAAAAAAATAAAAAAGGACTGAGCGAAGACGAAGCCGCTCATCACCAGGCAGGAAATCTCAGAGTAAATCAGAAACGTCTTTCGCTCGCAAGCGGATCGATGAGCGGGCGGCGTTGTTTCGCGGAGCTCTAGGATTTAATGAAAACGGTAAATAAAACGATTTGACTCGCCTGTATCCGCCGCCAACTCTCGCTCCAGAACGTGACGGCCTGGTCGCTTTTATAGTCATGAGCCTGAAAAAACAAAAACAAAACAAAAATAAAGTGTTAAATGAGTTTCACCGTGGCTCGGATTTTATCACACAGCAAAGGTGTTTATTTATGGAGTCAACCCTGTGTGTCTGTTAGCAAAATATTTCATCAACCACTGAACGGATTTTAATGGAACTTTAAGGAAATGATGAATGATTAACGTTTGGAGCCAGTTCAGTTCAAGATGGCTGCCACAGCAACTGAATTCACAAAACACAAAAATATGTATCAGTCCGTCAGTTTTATAAATATTGAGCTAAAGGCTGGTGTGGTTCTTCTTCTTCTTCCAGATCTTCTCCTTTTAGGGGGCACCTCCTCCATCTAACTCGGTCTTCTGCATCCTCTGTCCTCCATGTCCTCTCTAACTGCATCCATACATGTCCTCTTTGTCTCTAACATCCTTCTGTCCCTCCTCTGCACATGTCCAAACCGTCTCAGTCTGTCCTCTCTAACTTTATCTCCCAGTCCTTCAACCTGTGCTGGACCTCTGATGTCCTCTATTCCCATAGGCGCCGGAACCACTGGGACCAGGGGGCCATTGGCCCCCCCACTTTCCGGCCCTGCCAGTGCGCTGCGTGTTCCCACCAGACGGCTGCACAGACTGTGACAAACGTGTCTCTGTGTTTATATAGAGACAGAAGCACAAATAAGACCTACAGCATTGAGATCTGGACCAAATTCTTAAAGCTCCAGTCCAGGGTCAAAACAGTCACCAAAAAGTTTCTGCAGATGCGACAGCGCGGAGTCGGGGTTGGGATCATTAACACATGAAAAAAGGCTCTGGCTCTGATACAT
>NC_051443.1:24535054-24544581 GCF_001649575.2 Kryptolebias marmoratus
AAACCTTTCCTTTCCTGCCTGGACTCTCTTCTTCACCTCTTTACCACCGTCCCCGTCCTTCTGGACAGTGGAGCCTAAGTCCTTGAAGTCCTCCACCTCTGTGACCTCTGACCTTGTAGCCTCCCTGTTCCACCTGCCTCCACCTCTCCAGGTTCTCCTCCACCTGTTCCCTGTTCTCCCCGCAGATCACGATGTCCTCTGCAGACATCAGAGTCCTGGATGTCCTGTTAGCGTCTGTCCATCAGCAGATTAAACAGGAAGGAGCTCAGAGGCACTCCCACCTCCACCTCACCACTGTCCTGCTGTCCTCACACATGTCCTGCTGTCCTCATACACGTCCTGTTATTTTGTGGGTGGTTTGGTGAAAAGTTTGGGAACCTTTGGACTAAATCATATCCTGTCCTGACTCAGTTTGATCACGTTTGACGTCACATTCATGCAGAAACACAGAAAATGTCAACTCAACTCTTACCTTCGTGGCGCGCGGTCTGCGGGAAACAAACCCTTGGACGCAGAAATCCTTTTGGGTTGTGGAGCAGAACTCCGTTCCGGGTGGCGGTGGGTTCAGTTGGGCACGGACCTCCTCGCTGTGAAAAGCAGAAGTCAGAAGGTCGTGACGGTTCGTACGTCGAGGCGGAGGCAGACCGATTTAACGACCATCCCTAACGGAGCCGCGGGGAAACCACAGAGGAACCAGCTCCAAGAAACCAAACGGAACAAAAAAAAAAAAAAAACAGGAATCGACATCTAAAGCGGCGGCGAGAAACAGATTTAACCAATTTGATTTCATTAAAGAGCCTAAAAGGCCAAAAACATGGGCACAGTATACGACCTGGATCTGGTATAAACACCATATCGTCTGCGAAAACACTCACTCTGTTTAAATGTCACCAACATTTGTTGATTTGACAAAACAATAAACCAGGCAGACGTTTTTAAAACACCCTTCCAGGTCTTGTTTTTGTTGGTTTTTCAGATTTCGTCAGGCCGACAAATAAACCGTGAACTAAAAGTTGACGATTTGTTTTAAAGAAATATCCCACATTTAGTCTTTTTGTCCCTCATCTTGAATGTTGTCACAGACATTAAGGCTCAGCTGGTCATCCAAACAACATCCACGCCTCTTTGGGATTCATTGGATTAAAGTCATTTTGACAACAATAATAAAACAGTCTGAAGGGTTCAGTCAGGATTGTAGTTTGATACGATCACTAAAACCCAATAACAAAACAGAAGAGGTGTTATTGACATGTTTTTTAACTTAGTAAGGTTGTGTTTAGACCTATGTGGTGGAGCTAAAACAAAACTTTAGTCTCAGACATTTAGAAATTCAGTAACAAGATCATTAACTGTGAAACAGAAGAGAGTTTCGAGCTCATTACAATCCGGACTCCAAGAGGAAACTACAGAACAGAGAAGCGCCACAGAGAATATTCGGAGGACCTTTGCGGGAACTGAAGTGGACGGCGACAAACCGTGAAGAGGGCGCGGCGTCAACGAAGCCTCAGCTCCGAAAATGTAATTCTAATCATCTTAAATCCGGAGGGGAGGAAGTCTGTGAGGTTACAGACTCTTAAATTGACGTCCTTCAGCCAAACGTGTGGCGCTAAAAACCAAGGAGGTTCTGGTTTTATTTTACCTCTGAGAAGGTCGTGTTTTCAGTCGTGTTGGTTGGTTTCTCTGTTTGTTAGCAGGATCACTGATAAACTGATTTTGTTTCCAGATCACGATCCGGATCCTTCAACGTTTTATCGACCCTGTGGCCTTGGCGGAAGGTTTCACCCTGATCGCCGCCTCCACGTTTATGATTTAATCTACGGGAGCGCAGTTTAGAAATGCAGATAATTATTATTTAACATCGGTGAGGTTTTTAGACCTGGATTATTCGGGATGTTTTCTGTCAGAGAATTCCCACGCAGGCGTCAAAATGCAACTTTACGATTACAGAAACAAAGTTTTCCATGGCCACAACAACTCTGAGCCTCTTTGACTCAAACAAGGAACTAGCTGCCAGCGTCTGCAGACTGACGAGGTTCTAGCCTAACAGATCGGACCAGATCTTTGTTTAAAACGTTGGCATGAAAGGCAAATAAGTTTTATTTTTGTCCTGTTGCGGCCCATGAGACATACCATAAAGAGAAGATGGCTGCCTCCGTGTGTCAGAACAGATTTGCTCTACAAAAAGGATATTTACTTTATTGAGTCAAGACCGAACGTAGCATCGGAGCAGGCAGGTCACGTCGTTGTTGCGACCTTCAACCGTCAGGACTGTTTGTGAGTCGGTGCGGGAAGGGGGGTGTGTGTGGGGTGGGGGGTAAGTGTATGTGTAACAGAAAGACAGAAAGGCTGACTCTATATGTACCTTCAAAAAGTTCCAGTTTGGGTAAAAATGCTTGTCAAGATGGGGATTTCATGAATCAAGATTTGGATCTTCTACATGGAAACCAAACCAGCGGCGCCATCTTTACTGCATTTTGTACATCCGTCTGGCTTCATAACGGACAGGAAATTGTTTACATTGGTTCTCCGGCAAAGTTAAGAATGTTCTTTCTCTGGTCTCTGACATGCTGGTGATGTTAAAGAAACGAGGATGTATTTATGTGAACTGCTGCATGTTTAGGTTGTCCAGCCCGGACGTTAAAGTTTCGTTTCTTTCAGCCCACACTGTCAGGTTCGAACGTGTGTGTGGGTGAACATGTAAGATGTAACGAGCTGGGCAACAACAATTTGCCCGGTAATCGTAACATACAGAGTATACAATGAATAACAAGACATCTAAGAGTCAATTACCCACAATAAAGCATAAGAAAGAGAAGTCTTTTGCTGTTCCATTTGGCTGAATCGAATATAAAATAACAACTGTCTGAGCTCTCTGCCATGAATCATGTGCTTCTAAAATAAAGGACATTTGGTGTTTAGCTTAAGCCTGCAGGATTAGACTCACCTCACTAAAGCACGGACTGTTTTTATCAAAGTAAACAGTTCTTTATGAGTGCCCGACTTGTAGGGATACAGTTAATAAATCTCATTAAGAGGACTGGCCTCCGTGTGAAATAACATCATGAAATCTGATTTAAAGGTCTAACAGCTCTGACTGAACCCGACAGACCCAGACGAGTCGACGTTACTCCGGTTTCCTCCTGCCTCTGCGGGCAGCGAGCTTCGTTTTCGCTTTCAGAAACAACCTTCCTTCTCTTCGGCGTCAAAGGAGTCGTCCGCGGTCGGCTCACCTTATCGTCTGGGCGAGACGTTTCTCCAGAAGCTCTCGTCTGACGCCTGAAAACACAGGAGAAGAGACGAGCCGCGTGAGCGCAAACGAGATCCCCCCCCCCCAACCTGAACAAACGGCGGCCGCGGCAGAATCTGCGCGTCCGCGTGAACGCTGTGATCTGGTGTTCGATAAGCGCCCAGAAAAGATTTGGCCGTTTTCTGACTTCATGTGTTGACAAACAAACATACCCTTCAGCCTGACTCCTGGACTTTTCAGGGAGACATAAGTTGCTTTGGATGTGGTGACGGTTTCCATCTTGGCCTCCTGGTCCATCGCGATGATCCCCTTGTGTCCGTGTTTCTGGCTGCGCGTCTCGGAGTCGTCCTCGTCGAGCGCTGCGACCGACCTCTGAATTGCGAACACGAATACAAACACATCATAGTCTCGATGCTAATTCTCATCTGCATTCACTCAGAAAACCATCTTTGTGTTAAATGCCAGAATACTGGAACTCGCTGTCCTCGAAGAAATGCATATCGCCCGCCATCTCACACGGCAAACATCTGTTTGCGCTCAGATTGTGTTGGAAATAAGTCGGCTACTACCGCACCAAGTTTTAACTCAACGCCTGTAAAACTGTCTGAGTTACAGCCATTTCTGTGTTTCCTTGGGTGAGGCAGCCATCTTGAATTGGCTGCCACAGCCAAGTGAATCAGCTGTCTAAATGGTTCACACAAAAACACAAACAGTTACATTATTGCCCACCTTTTATGGCAGCAGGTGATAATAATCATGATTTAGTTGCGTCCTGCATTGTTGGATCTGAGCTGGTAAAACTGTTCAAATAGTCAGAAATTTAACTTGGATTTGGAGGGAAAATAGTTTCAGGAAATGTTTTATATTAGTAATTAAAATAAAGAAAATAATGAACAATAAATCTGCATTTAGAGCGATAAACAGGGACTCATAAGATCTTGTTTTTTCCTTTGATTTGTTCTTATTTGAGAACATTTAAACAAACGTTCACTGGCAGTCCATCTGCATATGAATATAAATATATAACATTTAAAAAACAATCACCGTAGATTAAAACATTAAAATATAAACAGTAACAAGAATCATTTCCGTTTAATTCCTACTGATCGTATGTTTTTAGAAAATAAAACTAAACTTTTTCAGACCACTCCAACTCGTCAGAGAACAATTCGTGAATCGTTTTCATTAAAAGCAGACAACAAAAAGAAAAAACTACAACTTTTGTGATGCTTTAATATAACGAAAGGCACAATTTGCTTACTTAAAATGAGAGGCTACATCGTTCTGACACGTCAAACAAACTGTTTTTCATTTTGAAATTGGATATTTAATCGTGTTAACAGCCTTGTTGGAGATACTTCAGCTTTATTTTTTTAAAATCTGCGATATAGGAGATTCAACAAAACACCTTTTATACCGGCGGGTCCTAAACTTTGCGATTTGTGACCTCGACTGCAGCTGCAGGAACATTACTGATTACTAATTATAAGAACCTCAGCAAATGTTTTATTTTATTTTTTTACTCCATTTATGACTTCTGTCTGTAGTGGTTAATGTAAACACACCGTTAGCAATCATTTTTTTTAAGTTTTAGGATTTCTCTAGCTCCTCTAAAGACCCCCAACACCAAGTTTGGGAACCAACGTTTCCAGAAATATTCATTTCCATTTCCAAATTTAGATGAATTTGCCAA
Organism: Kryptolebias marmoratus; assembly: GCF_001649575.2. NCBI lineage: Eukaryota > Metazoa > Chordata > Actinopteri > Cyprinodontiformes > Rivulidae > Kryptolebias > Kryptolebias marmoratus. The sequence goes on from NC_051443.1 coordinate 24,539,995, forward strand.
CAAGAACAAATTATTTAAATGTGTTAAATACATATTTTTCTTATATCGAGCCCTTATATCTTGCTCTAAAGTTATAATTTTGTTAGGGATTACAGCCAGCCTGATGTAGGTAAAACACCTGATTCATCATATTCAGTCGAGTGTTTTGTTTACATTAGGTGCGTACCTGCATTTCAGAACTGCATTTAATATATATCTGGAAAACTACTGGAGTGAACCCTTGTCATGCATTTTGATAAAAATCAGAATAACCTTTTTTATATTTGGTTTTATAGTTTGCAATGAGTACCTTTAACTCTAATGTGAAATAGTGGCTCAAAAAAATACATTTTTGTAAACATAAACACCAGTTTAATAATGTTCTTACTTGTCACAACTCTATGATGTGCTTGTATTTTTATTATATTGCTTCATTGTTGGTTTAAAGTTTGTTTTAGAAGCTTAACTTTTTGTTTTAGCAGTTCTGAAAGTTAGTTTTCGTCCTATAACCAGGTAAAAACTTTTCAGATTAGCCATAGAAAATGGTTGAAACAGTCGATATTTAACACTGCTTTCTGTACTGTTCATCCTGAATAAAGTTAAATGAAATTAGAGTTTAAAACATTTACCTGTGATATGATAGCTTCTGCAGTTTTTGACTGTTGGGGGTTAGCTAAAACAACAAAATGTTAGCTGCCTTAATAAAACTCACCTCTTCGACCCAGTTACGACGCAGACATTTTCCTCTTTTGCTTTTCAAAGTGTTTGTCTGCTCGGCCATTGTTCCAAAAAGAACAAAAACAAGACTAAAACTGCAGCAAAACAGCTAAAAGTATCGGTAGATAACTCGTTTCTCGCAGTTTCTCCGTTTCCAAATCTCTCATAGCAACCAGCTGCGGTAACCGGAAGTGTTTCCAAGGCAACCGGGGGTTAGCAGTTAGCCATTAGCCTCTGAGCTAGTTTTGGTTAACGATTAACCTAAAAATACTATTTATTACCGTTTTTGTTTTATTTCAGTGTACTAATTTATAGTGAAATGAAACGTTTTGACCTTCTCAAATTTCTCTACCACCATACACACTTAGAATTGGTTTATTTAAAAATATTTTTTATTTATTTGTAACAGTTTTCCACGTTAGCAAAACAATAAGGGCTAAAACAAACATGACATGGAAAAACTAGGCAACAAAAAAGGACCATTACAAATCTGTTAAGTTCAGTCTGAAGCATTCCCAGGAAATTATGCAAACCAAAACAAAAAAAAATGAATTAAATAAACAAAATCACTTTGAAAAATATGACAAAAGGTAGTTTCTTTACTTGTTTGTTCCAATAAGTTGCAAGCACATTTATACAAAAGCTTAGGCACCTGTGGTCAAAAATAATGTTTAATAGTTAAAACAAAAACAATATGTTGTTGCTACATTAGAACTTTTTACAGTCATGGCTTTTCTTGTTCTAAAAAAATGATTCTTAAACTGCATAGCTCATTCGTTGCCACACTTATACAAGTTTTAAAAGATTTCTTCAAACAATATAGATAGAGAAAACTAATTTTCCACAAGAGCTGATTCTCTGATGTCCAGAAGACAGTTGTGGGTAAGACATTGTCCCATGAGGCGCAATTAAAGTGAAGCAAGATGTCATTTGATCATCTGGAAAAATGTTTTTGAATCCATTGACCCGTCCAACCATCACCGTCTCTTACAGAAAACTGGGTTGTTTTGTTGGTTTATTAATAAATTCATGTTTAAAGTGGGGCTCTGTGGAAAGGTTATGAACAATAAAGATCTTACCTGTTGTAGATAGCTTTTTGAACTTGAATTTTAGTGGACTAAGTGCAATTTGTAGAGGGTCCAAACAATTAAACAACACCTGCTTCATGTAGACATTAATATTATTGTAAATATGTGCGTACGGTTTAATAAACTCAGAACAGATTTTGTACAACCTCAGTTTATGTTTTGACCCACTGTTGAGGAAGCTGAAACTAAACTTTTAAATCTAAAAGATGCAAAACACTACCTAAAAGCCAAAAGGAGCAAAATATTAGCTAAAAGTTAAAAAGGGGAAACAGTAGCTACAAATCTAAACCATTTTAAACGAAGCAAGACATTAGTTAAAAGTTTACAGTGGCTAAAAGCTAGATAGAAGCTAACAGTAGCATAGGGCCAGCTAAAGGTTTAAAGTAACAACATGTTAGCTAAAGGCAGCAAAAGGTTGGCTAAAACCTAAGAGTATCAAAATGCTAGCTAAAAGTTAAAGTAGCAAAAGGGTAAATAAAAGGTAAAGGTCACAAAAGGCTAGCTTAATGTTAAAAGTATTAAAACATTAAGTAAATTTAGTAAAATGCTAGCTAAAAGTCTGAAGTAACAACACGCTAGGTATAGGCAGCAAAAGGTTGGCTAAAAGCTAAGAGTATCAAGATGCTAGCTAAAAGTAGCAAAAGGCTAGCTAAAGGCTAAAATAGCAAAAGGGTAAATAAAAGGTAAAAGTAGCAAACGGCTAGCTAAATGTAGTTAAACATTAGACAAATGTAACAAAAGCTAAAATAACAATGGGTAGCTAAAAACAAAAAGTAGTAAAAAAAATAGATGAAAGTAGCTAGAGGCTTGCTAAAAGCTAATTGTAGCAAATGGCTAGCTAAAAGTAACAGACTGGTAGCTAAAAGCAGCTAAAAGTAGCAAAAGAATAGCTGAAAGAAGCATAACGCTAACTAGAAGCTGACAGTACCAAAAGGCTGGCTAAAAGCTAAACGTAGCAAATGGTTAGGTAAAAGTAGCAGGCTGGTAGCTAAAAGCTAAAAGTAACAAAACAGTAGCTAAAAGTAGCAAAAGGCTAGCTAACAGCTAAATGTTACATAAGAAGACAAAAGTTACAGTCAGCATGCTGAAGCAGATTACAAAAACAATGTTTTTGAATGAAATAAACAGATTTTTGTGTATTTCTGCAGGGATGATATTTGCAAATAAAGCTGAATATTTTTGAAAAGTTTAAAAATGACGAGCTGAACGTTTTGATAAATGAATTGCTGAAACAGAACAAAGTAGTTAGATTGTAAACAGAGATACAGAAAATTTTTAAATTAGGATTCACACAAAGATTTATAAGCTTGGGTGAATTTGAATTTATTTATTTTTAAACCCTAAAACTCCTGATGGCTGCAGCAACACTTCCTCCGTCCAGCGTTAACACCGAGTCTCCCATCCTTCGCCGTTCTGTCTAATGACTGAAAAACACTCTGCAGTTTGTTCAACCTCACACACAGAGCTCCACTGTTGTTATTTTCGTACCACTTTGAGATTACGTGTTGACTGACCATCTCCATGGCTACCAGCATCCCTGCAGATGTATTGATGAGGGATAAATCTCTTGTTCCGATTTCTTCTTCTTCTTCTGTTTTTTTCCCCTGCAGCATTCAGAACACGACGTGCCGCCTCTCTGGACATGTCACTTTCTTTGGGAGTTGTGCACTTTAGGATAAAGCCAAATAACGCTGGCTTTCATCTCTTTACTTTCATCTTCCCCTGCAGTCATATCCCAACCCGCCCACCTCCCCAGCATCCCTCAGACCGCCTCAGACCCTCCGCCACTAACATCCTGGAATAACTAACAGTTCGCCTTTCATCTCCAGCCTACACAGGAGGGTTAGGAGTCATGGACCGTGACATCATTAGCAGGTTCAAGGCGATGCCTCCGCCGTTAAAAATTTACTTTTCAGTGGCAAGCAATAGAGTCAAAAACATTACAAGGAATTAAATTTGTTCACATAGCTGCATTTGGGTATCCAGAGCAGGAAAAAAATGACTTTATACTGATATATTTTGGACAGGGAGGCAATAAAAGAGCAAAATCAGTAAGATATTCGCTCAAACGCCACCAACTTCTTTCCTGATTTCGTCTTATTTTGTATATATCTGAGCTGTTTCTGACCTAACTGCCACCATTAGACCCAGCATGTATCTGTCAGTGTTTCTTTTGCGTTCTCGTCCAAACAGAAGGAAAAATATCTGTCTAAATATTCAGATGAATGTGATTTATATATATATATATATATATATATATATATATATATATATATATATATATATTCTTCAAGTAACCGAATACCTGTTATTTTGATTGAATTTTAAAGGTAAAAAAGGTTAATCTGAGCTACGTCGAACAGTGGAAAGACTGAAAAAGTTTTCCAGATGTATTGATACGATGTTGTGAAATGTGGGTATGCACTCAAAGTAAACAAAGAGCTCCTCTGAAAACCATCATGATTGACCTGGATTAGGCTTGGTGTATTCTGTGTAGGATACTTAAATACTTAAACTTTAAGTATCTCGGGGTCTTGTTCACGAATGAGGGAAAAATGGAGCGGGACATGGACAGGCGGATTGGTGCAGCGTCTGCAGTGAAGCGGGCGCTGTACCGGTCTGTCGTGGTGAAGAGAGAGCTGAGTCAAAAGGCGGTCGTTCCTACCCTCATCTATGGTCACGAGCTTTGGGTAGTGACCGAAAGAACGAGATCGCGAATACAAGCGGCTGAAATGAGTTTCCTCCGCAGGGTGTCTGGGCTCTCCCTTAGAGATCGGGTGAGAAGCTCGGTCATCCGGGAGGG
>NC_051443.1:24544750-24549292 GCF_001649575.2 Kryptolebias marmoratus
CTGGGAACGCCTTGGGATTCCCCCGGAGGAGCTGGCCCAAGTGGCTGGGGAGAGGGAAGTCTGGGTCTCCCTGCTTAGGCTGCTGCCCCCGCGACCCGACCCCGGATAAAAGGAAGAAGATGGATGGATGGATATTCTGTGTAGGGAAACAAATATGGCGGAATCGGACAAGAATAGAACCAAGGAGACGACGTTCACGGAAATGGAAAGATTGAGGAAGACAGCTGTAAGGAATAAATCCAGAACAGTCATGTAATGTGGTGGAGCGAACACAGAATATTTGTTATAGAAGTGGCAGCAAATCAACACAGGGAATAAAATATATGTAGACCTGGGGATGAAGCAGGAGATCTCGAGGCAGTTTCACTGGAAGGAGATGAGTTTTAATCTTCATTAATAATAAGTCCAAGAATGAATAATCGTACTTGTTGTTAGGGGGTGGAGAGTGGGCAGGCAGGTGAGCGGCCAAGGGTGTTTGTTTCCTTTTGTAAGTGAAGAGCAACCATTTTAGAACCATCAAACAACAACAAGAGGAAAGTCTGGACACTAATGAGGACAGTGATGTCCAATCCTGGCCCTGGAGGTCCCCCATCCTGCAGGTTTTGGATGTTTAGATGTTTCGTCACAGTGAGACGGCTGATTCGAACCTTTGGCGCCGACACCACCGCGCCGAGGCGTGGTTTGGTCACTTCTTCTATTTCAGCTCATTTTAGCTTTTAAGTTTTTGTTTTGCTAATTTTAGTTTTTAGCTACGGTTTTGCTAGTTTTAGCATTTAGCTACTGTTGTGTCACTTTTAGGTTTTAGCTAATGTTAGTTTTAGCTTTTAAATACTGTTTTACTGACTTCAGCTTCTAGCAACGATTTTGCTAATTTTAGGTTTTTTTTTCTTTGACAGTTCAGCATCTTCACTCAACGTTCACAGAAAATTCAGTTTTTTCGATTTTATTATTTTATATATTTTATCTTTATTAAGTTTCGTACAAAACAGCATAGAAATAAGAACGTTACAGACGCTCTGGACAGAATCTGATCCGTTTCCTCCGCCTGCAGCCGCTGAATAAAGGTCATTTGAGCTTTAAAACAATAAGAGTTGCACTAAATAGTTTCTTCCCAGCTCCAGTCCAACAGCTGGCTCCACACGTCAGATTAATTGTCGGCATCATGTCGTGTTTTTTTTCGTCTCGGGGCATGCTGCAGCTCGTCTGGCATTTACAGCTGAAGTAATCGCAGGTCGCTGCGAAAATTATGGGTGAACGCCGATTAGTTTCTCATGTCACAGTTTAACTGTCAGACATCCACAAAACATTGGCTCAGTTTCTGGCGGCGCTTCGTCCTGAGGTGTGTGTGTGTGAGGGGGGTTTAGTCGCTCTGGTTGTCTGACAGCGAAAGCTCCGCTCGCTGTTCCTCAGCAACAGAACCAGCAGTTTGTTCCTGTGGTTCATATCCACGGTAACAAGCTCCAAATGTTATATTTAGCAGGGTTTGCAGGGCTTTGCATAAATACAACGATTCAACAAGGTCACTGTGAAAATTAAAAGATTGTCAGATTGTGTGCAAGTGTTTTTCCATCAGCAGGAATGTCGTCTCCTGACCTCAGAAATCAGATTGATGCCAAATCGCTCACAGAAGGAATTTGTCTTGAAGCCTCCAGCGCTGTCACCGCAATACAATTAATATAAAAAAAACCATCAACCAATGCAGAGCTTTAAAAATGTAAAAATACATTCACCTTCAGCAGGAGAGCTGAGGATGATCTGATTTGGACAAATATTGTGGCTTTTCAGAGGGATGAAAACAAATCTGAGGACTCTAAAAGTAGAAATATTATCAGTTCAAATCAAAAATCCTTTATTAGTGGCTGTAAGTCGTCATCCTGGTTGCTGCGGCAACGCTCGGTCTGACCTGATCCTGCGGGCCAGCCGGGTGTCTCTGGGCGGGATGGTGACCCATCCCGGACGAGCCCCCATCAGGTGAGCCTCGCTGGAAGCGCGGGTCGGTCTTAAAGTCCTGGGCGACCTCCCCGGACCGGATGAGCCGGCAAGCTGCTTCCTGGGAGCCTGACCTCCAGTGGGTTTACGGGTTCTGGACCTGCTGGGGTTCCTCAAGGTTCCTCTGGAGACATGTTTCTCTCTGAGACGTCAACCAGCTGCTCTCCACCTTGTTGTCATGGTTACGCATCATAGCAAGATGTCCAAAAGTAAAAATCCTCCAGCTGCGCAGCATCCGATACCAGAGGAACTAATCAACCAAAAAACAGGATTTACAGCCAGAAAAAGAGAAGAGGAATTAAAGTTTTCAAACTCAGAATGAATGTAATGAACACTCAGCGTATGGGTTCTGAATGACTCTCAGCTACTACCACATCAAATTGCTGCTCATCCATCTTTTCCGTTGGCGCAGCTGATTATCTGGGTCAGACATCTTGAATCAGGTGGACTCCAAAGGTTGGTCCGTTGGATGCACGTCCAACGATTGCTGAAGAATTTAACTGAAATCCATCCAACGCATTGGTGTAGATTCATCCATTCATCCAGTCGTTCAGTCATCCAAGACACGAGACTCATAAGTGGTTCAACAGAAGGCAACTGGACCTTTTCTGGACACTTCAGCTCTCATCCAAAAGACTTCTTTAGTCCTAATCATTGGCTGGTATTTTATTTGGAAATTCTTCCATAATGAAATTACACGAATGCTAAAATATTAAGTGACAACATTAGGAACTCAGCCTTCTTTTCCACCCTTACCTTCGCGTGAAAGATCTCCAGTTACTTGAGAACAGACCTTCTGGCCCTTGTTAAGGAACGCATCTGTCCATGTTGCGGTCAAAAAGCCCTTAACCTGTCTGCGAGTTGAGAAAAGCTGAGATTTAATCAGTCAAACCGCAGAAAACTGGCAGTATAAACCAACGTAATTGAATTTGTTGCCTCAGCCCTGTTGGATTCACGTCCTGTGTTTTTCTAGCTGGCGTTACGCTTCAGTTTCGGCCTTGTGGCCCTTTGCCCTGCACCATAATGCAGAGCACCAGGAGTCGTAGCCGGTTTCCCTGTTGGTTCGTGTTCCCTTCACGCTCCGAAGCCAAGGCTTTGTGTTTTGGCTGGAGCCCATCAGTGTAATCAGCTGGTCAGCCCATATTAGCCTCCTGCTTTTAGAAACCTGGTTTTAATCCTCTCTTTTTTTTTACTGACGAGGTGAAACGCGTGGACCTTTCAGCGTATCCGAACGCAAACATGGAAAATGTCTCCGCTTATCCAGGAATGTGGGGTTTATTTTATCAAGGTGCGGAAAAAAACACTTCTTCGCTTTTTACAGCCTTTAAAGCAAGACAGCTTCCTGTTCTGAACAGCCAGTTTATTATCCTCCACCTCTCCTGGTGACAAGCGATCGTGTGGAATTCAATTCATGCTTCCTTCCATTTTCTTTACCTGAAGAAGTCGGTGCCCGTCTCCAGCAGTCACTGTGCCAAAGTACACCCTGTCCATCACAGGGACAAGTCCGAAACAGATCCGATTCCAATTACAGTCAATCCTTTTCTGTTATAATACCACACACTCACATACAGAACATTTTGAAATGGCAATTAGAGTAAAGTTAACTACCGGAAGCCAGCAGATTGTGTAAAACCTTCACTTTGTCGCAGTCTGGCACCCTGTGCAGCATGCTGGCGACAGTGGAAAGGAAAGACTCCCATTTAACAGGAAGAAACCTCCAGCAGAACCAGAACCAGGCTCAGGATGGGTGCTCATCTGCCTCGGCCTGCTGGGCTTTGACAGGAAATGGACTCAAACAGAAGGACTGGTCCAGGTGTGGTTTCTATAGTCCTGGTGGAGTTTCTATAGTTAGAAAGACAAAGAGAAACATGTTAATGATAGAAATAATTACAGCAGAGCAAATAAAGCAGCAGAGTGAGGACATGGACAGTTTGTCCTCCAGCAGCAGAACTAAAGGTGAGCTCAGGAAACCCAAACCGACCCAAACTATAGGATTTATCAGAAAGGAAAGTCTTAAAAGTCGACAGGGTGTCAGCCTCACGGACAGAAACTGGAAGTTGGAGCCTGAGAACTGGAAGCTCTGCCTCCTGATCTACTTTTAGAACCTCTAGGATCCACAAGGAAACCTGCAGCATGAGAAAGAAGAGCTCTGTTAGCAAAATATGGAGCAATAAGATCTTTAATGTACCCATTTACAACTGATAAACTTTTGGAATCAACCCAATTGAAGACGCCTAGCACCGCTAATCCACCTTAGCTAACACAAAAAAGGCTATAACTTTTAAAGTTTTAAAGATAGTGAGCTAAAGTTGATTGATTGATTGATTGGTTGGTTGGTTGGTTGGTTGGTTGGCTGGCTGGTTGCATGGTTGGTTGGTTGGTTGGTTGCTTGGTTGGCTGGCTGGTTGCTTGGTTGGTTGGCTGGCTGGTTGGTTGATTGATTGATTGATTGCTTGGTTGCATGGTTGGTTGGTTGCTTGGTTGCTTGGTTGCTTGGTTGCTTGGTTGGCTGGCTGGTTGGTTGGTTGGTTGGTTGGTTGGCTGGCTGGCTGG
>NC_051443.1:24551936-24568305 GCF_001649575.2 Kryptolebias marmoratus
TTGGTTGGTTGGCTGGCTGGTTGGTTGATTGATTGATTGATTGATTGATTGATTGATTGATTGATTGATTGATTGATTGATTGATTGATTGATTGATTGATTGGTTGGTTGATAAAATTGTGAATGCTCAGTCCTGAGTGTCTGCTAAAGTTTGATGAAGAAGCTAAAACTGAATTATCTCAAGCAGAACAGCAGCTAAAACAAGCAAAACTGTACCTAAAATCTAAAATTTGCACAATAGCAGCTAAAAGCTAGGATGAACAAAACAGCAGCTAAAAGCAGAAGTTAGGAAAATAAAAGCTAATGGTGTGTTAGTAGCTGAGAGTCATCTCCATCACATAATCTGTGCTAACATATTATGTAACATCTTGGTTCTAAATAAAAAGTTTATATTTACCATTGTTGTAGTTTGGGGTAAAGCAGACCACCTTAAACTGTCGGGACTCGAACTAGCATCTTTGACACGTCAGCGATGTGCCGCTGCCACGACGACGCCAACGTTTCAGAAACCGTTTGTTTGAAAGGTGTTTGAAAATGTAATCCCCTCCTGACTGTCTGTGCAACAAAGTCCCGGGAAAAACAGATTTCACCATCGAGTGTCGGACACAGCAGGAGCCCCACAGGTGGGTCCTCCGTCCTCGTTGTTTTAAAGGGCAGCCATTTTGGATTAATCTCCTCCCCTTGTGTTTTTTTATCAAAGACCTGACGTTTTCCCCATTGTCGAGTGTCGAACACGAGCCGAAGATAACAAAGATTTTAATTAACTTTCCGCCGAAACAACACACTCAAACACTGTGGGAGCTCAACTCAAGCGATTTCCTTTAATTCCGGCGAACAAAGAGAAGAAGCTCTGATGACGAACTCTGCGACGTGTCCACTTCTCAGATGGTATAAAACCCAGAGACTCAAAGTCAGGACACCAAAGCCAGACTCATCCCGCCGAAGCAGACCTCCCGGAAGACCTCCATCATGAGACAGTCGCTCGTGTCGGTCATGTTCGCCGCGACGCTCCTGTGCGAGTACAATGCGCTGTCGATGGCATCGCCCATGGGGAAAGCCGACGACGGATCCGTGGAGCAGGACGCTTTCACCTCGCTGCTGAGCGACGAGGCGACTGAAAACAGCCTGCTCGACGCAGACCTGACCTCCACGACCAAAGCCCGGGCGCCGAGGGTGATCGTGGTCGCCGCTGACCCGAGCGTTTGGAGGGACCTGAGAGTCCTGCAGAACGGGCTGACCGTCTACAAGCGACGAACCGACGACAGCAACCAGGTGGAGCACCGCGACGCCGGCCAGCAGCCGAGCATCCCCATCCTGAGGAGGGACACCATGAGGTGCATGGTGGGACGCGTTTACCGGCCCTGCTGGGAGGTCTAGGACAGTTCTCCTCCAGACGACCGGACCCAAGACGAGAAAGAAATCCTGTTGTGACATAATTAAGATATTTGTGCTTGTAAATCTAAATTACAGCAAATATGTGAATAAATATTCTTAAATTCTACGTTTTCTTTGTCTTTTTGCTGCTGTTTTCTGTAAATATTGGTAGAATATGAAGGCTAAAGTAATAGTTTGGATCTGTTTAAGGTTGGTTCTGTGGAGTAGTTATAAACGAGTAATATCTTACCTGTTGTAGATAGCCCTTTGGAAGATCTAGACATGCTAACCCAAGATTAAAATGGGTTGCTTCCACCTTAAAACAACTCCAAGCTGAAATATTTATCACCTGCCGCCAAAAGGCGAATAATATTTTGGAGTCAACGCAATCCAAGATGGCTGCTACAGCCAAAAGACTTTAAAAAAAACATATAAATGTCTATAACTCATTACTTATCACTAATTACCAACACGTTTGGAGCGATAACTGATTCTGGATGGTCTTTGTCTAAAATTTTGCCATGAACTGTTTGGGTCTGTCTGTTAGCAAAATACCTCACAGAATATCCCGTTCAAGATGGCCGCCACAGCAAACTGACTTCAGAAAAAACACACACACAAAAACAATGACTACAACTGCTAAGATTTGTTGTGGAAGTAGTTAACTGCAGAAGCTCTTTGGCAGTCATCCTCGTTTGTCTGTTAGCAAAATATCTTGTGAGCCAGGCAATGGATTTTAATGAAACTCCTAGAACTGAATGGAGCCAGCCCAATCCAAGATGGCTGCCACAGTCGACTGGTTGGGATTAAACGTAGCGGGCGACGTGCATTTCTCTTCCGTTTCCGTAAATCCTGTTGTTTTTTTTCTCTGATTCGGAAAAAGAGAAACATCTGTGACGGTGCAGGGAAGTTTTGATTTGAGCTGCTCGGTTGCATCAGTTCCCCCGACTCCTTTGACTTTTAAAAATAAAAGCCTAGTTACGTCGGATACCGGTAAACAACCGCTGCTTCACGACAAAGGGAAGCTTTTGGGAAAGAATTCAGGAACCGTTTTACCGTCATCCACCAAAGGAAAACAAGCGTTCGGAGTAACAACGAAAAAAAGAATTTGGCTGAAGTTATTTCTTAAGAGTTAAAGATCTGTCCCGTAAATCTGTCTTCTGTCGAATGGGGGAGGATTTACCGGAAAATTATGTTTCGGTCAGTGAGTTACTTTGCTAACAGACGCTGTAATCTAACAAAAAAAAAAAAGGGAAAAAGCCCAAAAAGTTGAGCCAAAAACTGCAGAAGCTGAACTGTGAGTCAGCAGAAAGAGGAGGAAGGTGTTTCTGGGAACTTTAACTCGAGGCTAACGTCCGTCTGACGTCACGAGGAAACGTTTCAAGAACAACGTTTACGTTTTCAGATCCTGGAAACAGAATTTAAAACGACAGAAATCACCGAAGGAGCTGAAACTGAAGGTTTACAGCTAAAACAAACAGAAAAAAACCTCAAATAAGCAAAACAAACACTAAAAACTAAATTAACAAGACAAAAATTAAAAGCTCAAATAATACAGAACAGTAGCTAACAGCTAAAATGAAAAAACAATAGCTAAAAGCTAAGACTAGCAAGATAGTGGCTAAAAGCTAAGATCAACAAAACTCTGCTTTTATAATCTGCTTCAGGATATTTGCTCAAGTTTAAGCTTCTTTGGCTACTTTTGGCTCTTAGCTAAGATTTAGCTTTTTTTAGCTTTTTGCAAACTACTTATATTTTTAGTACCATTCTACTTCTTTTAGCTTCTAGCTAGCCTTTTGCTATTTTTTACTTTTAACTAGCATTTTGCTACTTTTAGCTACAATTTAGCTACCATTTTATTTAGGTAGTATTTAGCTAATTTTAGCTTTTAACTACCAATCAGCTCCTTTTAGCTACACCTTTGCTACTTATTATAAGTTCTAGCTAGTCCTTTTCTAATTTACGCTTTAACTAGCCATTTGCTAATTTTAACTTTTAAATAGCATTTTGTGACTTTTAGCTTTTAGCTAGTCTTTTGCTACTTATAGCTTCTAGGTAGCCTTTTGCTAGTTTAAGCAGGCGATTTGCTCATTTTAGCTTTTAGCTCGCCTTTTGCTACACCTAGTTTTCAGCTAGCTATTTACGACCTTTTGCTAGTCTACAATGAGCAAAACAATAGCTAAAAGCTAAAATTCTCAAGATAGTGGCTAAAAGCTAAAATTGACATAACTAGCTAAAAGCTAATAGCATAAAGACAGTAGCTAAGGACTAAAATTAGCAAAAAAGTAGCTGAAAGCTAAAATTATCTGTACAATAGCTAAAAGCTAAAATCAACCAATCACAGCTTTTTAAAATCTGCTTCGGCTCTAGTTTGATTTAGCTGCTTTTATCTCTTTGCAAACTACTTATATCTTTTAGTACCATTCTACTTCTTTCAGGTTCTAGCTAGCATTTTGCTAATTTAAGCTTTAGTTAGCATTTTTCTGTATTTAGCTAGCCTTTTACTAATTTTTGCTTTTAACTAGCATTTCGCTACTTTTAGCTCCAATTTTGCTAATTTTATGTTTAGGTAGCCTTTTGCTAATTTTAGCTTTTAACTACCAATCTGCTTCTTTTAGCTACACCTTTGCTACTTATTATAGGTTCTAGCTAGCCTTTTTTCTAATTTTAGCTTGAACTTTGCTACTTTCAGCTAGCCTTTTGCTACATTTAGCATTTGGTTACCATCCTGCTACTTTTAGCTTTTAGCTAGTCCTTTGCTACTTATAGCTTCTAGCTAGCTTTTTGCTATTTTGAGCAAATGTTTTGCTCATTTTAGTTATCAGTTAGCCTTTTACTACATCTAGTTTTTAGCTAGCTTTTTGTTAGCTTTTCTGTTTTTCTCCTTTTAGCTCAGTTTTAGCTTCTTCAGTAAACTTCGGCTCTTTGTGTTAACTCTGCGTTTTTGTAGAAAATTGCATTTTCATCAGCTTTTCATTGTGTTCCTCTGATATATATATATATATATTTTTGTCTGGACTAAAATATTTCCTTGAAGTTTTGATGATTTCTCATTAACCTCTGTTCATGATCCCCTGAGGACGAACCGTAATAACCTCCAGGCCTCTCCAGGTTTTCCTTCCTGAAGGTTAGGGTTCTAACGTTATTAATGTGAGCTTTTACACAGGTAATTTGTTTACCTTTGCTCTGACCTCTCGGACCTCGGCATGTTCGTACACAAGCGTTGTTTTGAACCGAAGGTTTATTTCTTGCAGACTGAAGTACTTATCATAATGTGGAAAAGCCACACAAACGCCGACACTCAACACGTCGAGTCCGTGGCTTTAAATGCCAAACGCTTTGCCCTTTAAATCCTGAATTACACAGGAGCCGCTTGGCATTTTCATTCCTCATAACACGTTTCAGATAAACGCCTCACGGAGAGCTGGTTCACAGATAACAACACTTAAACTAAACGTGGTACAACTTGTTTAAACAACAGTTTTCCACACCTGGTTTTTGATTCAAAGCACCACGGGGAACATCTGTTTGCTTAAATCATCACTGATTTGATTCTAGTCATCAGTTTCCTGTCAGATTAACACTTTATTTCATATATTTGTGTTTTAGCTTGGATTGTAGCGTCTTCTGAGCACAAATTAAACACAACTCGATACTCCTTTCATGCCGCACCATCTGACAAACCCTCCATCTTCTAAATATAAATTATGATGCACCACTCTTTATGCTACTATTGGATTCTAAAATACAGATATGTGTTAAGACACTTACAGACATTCAGACTGCAGCTGCAAACTGATTCATGTTCGTCTTCACTTTACATAAATTTTTAATTTGAGGCTTTTAATGATTGTTTTGAATCCTTAGTTTTATTTTTCCATGGTGGAGTGATCTCACAGCAAATAACTTCAAGATTTCTAAAATAAAGTATTGGGTTAGTTGGTTTCAAACCTGGAATTTCATCTGTCCACAAATCTCCAGTCAAGCTGAAGTCGGGGTTTTAGGAAGGTTATTTCAGAAGCTTAATGTTAGTCAGATATAGCCAATCAGAAGCCAGTTCTGTTTAATCCAATCAGAAGCCAGTTCTGTTTAATCCAATCAGAAGCCAATTCTGTTTTGTCCAATCAGAAGCCAATTCTGTTTCATCCAATCAGAAGCCAGTTCTGTTTCGTCCAATTAGAAGCCAGTTCTGTTTAATCCAATCAGAAGCCAGTTCTGTTTAATCCAATCAGAAGCCAGTTCTGTTTCGTCCAATCAGAAGCCAGTTCTGTTTCGTCCAATCAGAAGCCAGTTCTGTTTCGTCCAATCAGAAGCCAGTTCTGTTTCGTCCAATCAGAAGCCAGTTCTGTTTCGTCCAATCAGAAGCCAGTTCTGTTTAATCCAATCAGAAGCCAGTTCTGTTTTGTCCAATCAGAAGCCAGTTCTGGTGAGTATTTGGAATCACTGTGGAGCAAAACACAAGATAAAAGTCAAAAGTAGCTAAATGCTAGCTAAATGCTAAATGTAGCAAATGGATAGAGAAAAGCTAAAAGGACCATTACTGTAGCTGAAAGTAGGAAAAGACTAGCTAAGAGTTAATTGTAGCAAAATGCTAGCTAAAAGCTAAAAGTAGCAATACAGTATCTAGAAGCTAAAAATAGCTAAATGCTAAGTAAAAGTAGTAAAACACTACTTAAAAGCAGCAAAATGTTAGCTAAAAGTAACAAAAGGCTAGCTAAAATTAGTAAAACACGAGCTAAAGGCAACAAAATGATAGCTAATAGTAGAAAAAGGCTTGCTAAAAACTAAATGCTACCTAAAAACTAAACATAGCAATACAATAGCTAGAAGCTAAAAGTAGCAAAAGGTTAGTTGAAAGTAGCAAAACATTAGCTTAAGGCAGTAAAAGTTTAGACTAAAGTAGGAAAAAGGCTAATTTTAATTGATTGAAGCAGATTACAACGAGAACTGTTTTATTTAAGAAATAAACAGATTTTAATGTATTTAAATGGTAAAAGTATTTGTAAATAAATATTTTAAAAACTATAAAACTTACAAAACGCAAAAGTCACGGCACCCATCGCCTGGATGTTTTTGATTTATTGGCTAAAATAACAAAAAGTCTGGATTTAAAGACGTTAGATTGCAGAAAAAATAAATAAAAACAGTAAAACATTATCTTGAATGCTGACTCAGCAGTCTTACATTAAATAAAACAACAAAAAAACATTTTGCTTTGGAGCCAAAATGGTCCTGACGATCTGAAAACATCTGCAGCGACTCAAACAGCCGAGGAAGCCGAAGGAGCAGAACAGATGACGTCGGATTACGGCAGAAAAGGCCTCGTGTGCGAGCGGCTTCCTCACAACGCTCCTCGATCTGCGCCGTTTACAACAAATGGTGTTCCCCACTCAGCGGGGCAGGCTGGGGTAAAAGAAACAAACATCTGGAACCCATTTTTGACGAAATGATTATTCTGTCTGGTGCAGAATGCAGCTGGGGGATTTGTTTTCAAGCAGTTAGTTTATTTCTAAACGGTTGGATTAACTGGAAAATGTGACTTTCTTAAATAAAGAAAACTGTGATTCTGCAAACAGAGATTCTGTGTGATTATGATGTAGTCGGTGTTTAACTGAGCCAAGTCCCGGTCCTTCTTCATAATGGACCGCTGCAGATGGTCATGGTGGAAATCTGCAGTCCCTCTGATTGGTTCCTGAGGGGGAGGTTAACCGGAGAAGGGGTCGGCCATTAACTGACAGGAAGTGACTCACGGATCGAATGTTGGTGGTCGTAATACGGGTCGTATTAGATGTCAACACCTCGACACAGACGACGTTTCTGAACCAGAAGCCCTCAGACAGCGCAAGCCTCCACCGAGGCCACGGCGTGATTAAATAATACGCCGATAATCTGGATCAGAACCAGAATTTAATCCCAGCAGTTCCTGAACGTTTCATCCGGATCTGTTCGTTAGTTTTTACCTGATCAGACAAACAAACCAACGGACTCAACCGGAAACTAAAGGGTCACATGTAAGAGCAGAGACAAGCTTTTTAATAAAGGGGTCACCTGTGACCTTTGACCTTTGACCCCATGAACATTGAAACCAACAGGCATCACCCTTGACCCATGAGGTGTCCAGCTGGGCAGTTTAACGTTCCTACATTACACTGTTAGAGAGTTAGAGCATCAGGTCAACTGTGATGTTGACCTTTGACCCCGTGACCTTGAAATCACTGGTGATCACCCTTGACCTCAGAGGTGTCCAGCAGTGGACGCCTCATGTATATTAAATTTTCATAAGAGCATGGCACATGTTGCAGATGTCCAGGACAGCTACAAGTACCTTGAGTTCAGCTGTGATGTTGACCTTTGACCCCATCACCTTGAAATCACTGGTGATCACCCTTGACCCACGAGGTGTCCAGCTGTGGATTCCTCATATATATTAAACTTTCAGTATAATAAGAGCATGGCACACGTTGCAGATGTCCGGGACAGCTACAAGTACCTTGAGGTCAGCTGTGACGTTGACCTCTGACCCCGCGACCTTGAAATCCATTGCGATCACCCTTGACCTAAGAGGTGTCCAGCTGTGGAGTTTAACATTCCTGTTACACAGCTGCTGATCTGTGACCTTTGACCCGATCTGAACCCCGTCGTTTGTCGCTCCATGTTTGACGTTTCCTGGAAAGTTCCTGAAAATCTGTTTTTACAACTTTTCGAGTAATCTTGTCCACGGACAGACAGACGGTAACAGAAAACTGACAGAGGTAAACGGGAAATATCCAGTAAATAAAGTTTCCTGCACAAAGTGAAGAGTAAAGATGCCGTTACCTGTAGGGTTGATGCAAACAGTCCACAGGAAATAAAAAATACACCTAGACTCGATCTGACTGAAAATAATTCGTCTGATTCTTCTTCTGTCAGATGCAAACAGCTCGAAAGCTGGTCTCTATCGCTGACCGGCACTTATTGTCCCGTTCAAGCCAACCGCGATGACTTCAACGTCTTTCTGCTTTCACAAGAGGTCATGAAAATAAAAGAAGCCACAATAAGTTAGAAGAAAACCCCTGCTGCTAATCAAAACCTTAGAGCACGCAGAGAGTCATTAAGTGTGTTTTCATGGCGGCGAGGGGGAGTTTTTACTCTCCCGCTGGTCTCTTTCTGTGTCATTTCTGGGAAAGTTAACTTGCAGAAACACTAAAAGGCAGCGGCGAATCGGCATCGACGGCAACGAAGACACAAGGGAGACCGAAAACAGCCCAGGAGCCAGGAGCCATCTTTCTCTCAGAGGCCTGGAAAGGTCGCCAGATCACTCCAACGGGATGCCGCCGCTCGGATGTGCGCAGAATACTTGAGCGGGGATTAGGACGAATGAAGAACTTGGCCTCAGATAACTGGAGACGGATCAGGAGGATTAGCGCCTGAAATTTAGGAGCACAAATCTGAAATATGAATCTGCGAAAAGGGAACCAGTTAAATGTTGCTACGGGTTTGAAATGCGAGGAAAAGCTTTGAAGTGGGTTTCTCTGTAACAGATATAAACTAGAGGAAGAACAGAAAATACGGTGAGGATGTTGGACGCCGAGTGACTTTGCTATTAAATCGTTTGTTCGCTTCTCCAACGCAGGCCGCCTTCAGCTCGAAAAGAACCAAACAAGTAAAGTTAAAACAGTCAGAACAAAAGCTAAAGTTAGCAAAACTAAAAACAGTAGCTGAAAGCTAAAAAACAAAGCATTCGGCAGAAGAAAGACTTTCAAGAATTTAAACTTCACCATTCATTTTAATGGAAAAAAGACTGTTTGATTGGAGTTAAAACGACCAGAAAAAAAGCTAAAATTAGCAAAACAAAATACAAAGGCTAAAGGTATCAAAACATCAGCTAAAAGCTAAAACAGATTTGACAGAATTTTTTCTAAAGGATTTCGAAGAATTTGAAGAGTTCTCTATTAGTTTCAATGGGAGGAACGATGGACTGATCGAGTTTAAAATGATCAGATCAAAAGCTACAATTAGCAAACCAATAGCTAAAAGCTAAAAATTAGGCAAATATGCTGAAGAACAAACTTGTTCAAGGATTTAAAGGGTTTTACATTCATTTCAATGAGAAAAAAATATATAATTTAATGTATAAAACTTTAAAAAGTCATCATGTTCTGAACACGCTGAATGTTTTGATATACATAAAGTAGCTAAAAGTATGACGTAGTTACCGTCTAAAAAATGGTACAGTAGTACTGACTCTCTTGTTATGAACAGCTTTTTAAACAGACAGTTTGGAGGAAAAGACTTTAAGTTTAACAGGACTGATGGATTCACAAAAACAGAGACAAGACAAATGTTAGGACTCCAGGACGTCACAGACCTTCTCTTTCCTCTGGTTTTCCACCAGGTGGCGCTGTGGGCTGGTCGAACCTCTGGTCCCACACTTCCTGAAAGTCTGTCCGCCCTTCACTTCCTTCATTGTTGGGAAAACTTCCTTACATCTGGTCTAAATGAGGTGCAGGACTTCAAGGACTTAGGGGTCGACTGTCCAGGAGGACGGGGAACAAATGTCTCCAAATTCACAGGACTTGTTGTCCATGATGAGAGAAATAAACACAGTTAAGGACTTGTTGGTAAATTATTTTTTTGTTTTGACAAAATTTTAAATTTCCACCCCTGACTCAAAGTCAAGCTTGGAGCTACTTAGAGTCAGGCTAACAGTTTTAGAGTCAAGTTAACAAGTAGTCAAAGTAAAGCTAGTCAACGTCAAGTAAATGGTAGTCAAAGTTCAGGACCAATTCAGGCTAAGATCTGCTTTAGTCATAATCAAGCTAACAGCTTCTCAGAATCAAACTAAGCTACTCCGAGTCAGGCTAACATTTAGCCAAAGTCAAGCTAAAAGCTACTCCAAGTCAGGCTACTAATTAGTCAGAGTCAAGCTAATAGCTTTTCATAGTCAAGCTAACAGCTAGTCATCACCAGTCTAACAACTTCTCAGAATCAAGCTAACACCTAGTCAAACTCAAGCTAAAAGCTACTCAGAGTCATGCTAAGAGCTTCTCAGAATCAAGCTAGCAGCTAGTCAAAGTAAAGCTAGTCAACGTCAAGTAAATGGTAGTCAAAGTGAAGCTAACATGTACGTATAGTCAGACTAACATCTAGTCAGAGTCAGGCTAAAAGCTACTTAGAATCAAGCTAACATCTAGTCAGAGTCAGGCTAAAAGCTACTTAGAATCAAGCTAAAAGCTACTCATAGTCGGGCTACTATTTAGTCAGAATCAAGCTAACAGCTTCTCAGATCTGTGAGACATATCCTGCTATACTGCAGGTAAGATGCTGACTGCTCATAACTGTTCTGCTCACCCCTTCTTGTTTTGTTTTCATCTTAACTATTCATGAACATTAAAGGCAACCAAAACCATTAAAATATGTGAACAAAGTTATTTAAACAAGCAACCTTCTACTAAACTCATCTCACCAAGTTGCTCCAAAATTATGTACTTTGTCCTAAATTAAATAATTGCAATTAGTTTAGATAACCTCCTAAAAGAAACAACTCTTGGTCTGATGAGTAAAATCCATTCAACCCACGAACAGGATGAGCTCTCATCTTTATTATTTTAAGCACTAATTGCAGGATATTGGAGAGAGCCGTTTGGTCACATGTGCCGTGTAACTGGTTGACCAAACTGTGACGCTGATCATATTAGGGAAGGGAGATTTGAGGTGGACCAAATTAGATTTTAGTATCGAGTTGCATCCACACAGAGATCATCCGAGACAACTCACTTCATACAATAAATCTGGAGGTTAAACATAATATTTGTGGCTTCAGACGGGCGGTGGAGCAGATCTTCAAAAATGGAGCCCTATTGAAAATATAAATATTCTGCAAAAACGGTGTGAATAATGAAGGCAGAATGACTAATATGGAACTTGGTTGTTAAGGCGAAAAGAAGCTGAACAGAAGCTTAAATCTAAAAAAAGAATAATGCTAGCTAAAAGCCAAAAGTAGCAAAATGCTAGCTAAAAGTAGCAAATCGCTAGCTTAAACCTAAAAGTAGCAAACTGCTAGTTCAAAGTAGCAACACAGATGCTAAAAACTAAAAGTATAAAATCACAATCCAAAAGTTGAAAAATGGTAGCTAAAAGGTAAAATTAGCAAAGCGTTAGCTTAAAAGTAGCAAAATATTAGCTCAAAATAAAAGTTGAAAAATGCTAGTTAAAAGAAAATAAAATGCAAACCAAATGTGGCAAAACGCGAGGTAAAAGTACTATAACTATCTAAAAGTAAAAGAAATGCTACCTAAAAGTAGCAAAACCTAGTTTAAAAGCAAGCAAAGCATTAGCTGAAAGCCAAAAGTAGCAAAATGCCAGCTAAAAGTAGCAAATCGCTAGCTTAAACCTAAAAGTAGCAAACTGCTAGCTCAAAGTAGCAACACAGTTGCTAAAAACTAAAAGTATAAAATCACTATGTAAAAGTTGAAAAATGGTAGCTAAAAGGTAAAATTAGCAAAACGTTAGCTTAAAAGTAGCAAAATATTAGCTCAAACTAAAAGTTGAAAAATGCTAGCTAAAAGTAAAAAAAAAAATGCAAACCAAATGTGGCAAAGTGTGAGGTAAAAGTACTAAAACTATCTAAAAGTAAAAGAAATGCTAGCTAAAAGTAGCAAAACCTAGTTTAAAAGCAAGCAAAGCATTAGCTAAAAGCTAAAAGTAGCAAAGGTAGCTTGGTGGTCAGTGCCGTGTTCTTATGACGGGAATAGTTGCGTCAAAAACACAAGAAAAATCAATGAATAAAGAGAAACAGGATCACTGTAGCCTGTTTGATGTTTTAAAACATCAAATGTTCAAATCATTTAATTTTCTAAGACAAGAATAAAGCACCAAACTCCAGGAAACGTGAAACTTGGTTCAAGGAACAAGGGGCTAACAGGTTGGTGGTGTTTCTAACTCCGCAGCTGTTTAACAGGAATGTTAAACTCATGGGTCAAGGGTGATCACCACTGATTTCAAGGTCATGGGGTCAGTGGTCAACATCACAGCTGACCTGGTGCTCTAACTATGGAACAGTTTGATGTAGGAACGTCAAACTGCACAGCTGGACACCTCATGGGTCGAGGGTGATGCCTGTTGATTTCAAGGTTCATGGGGTCAAAGGTCACAGGTGACCCCTTTGTTAAAACCTTGCCTCTGCTCCTACACGTGACCCTTTAGTTTCCGGTTGCATCCGTTGGTTTGTTCGTCTGATCAGGTAAAAACTAATGAACAGGTTTGGATGAAACGATCAGGAAATGTTGGGATTAAATTCTGGTTCTGATCCGGATCACGGTATTCTTTAATCCCGCCGTGGCCTCGGTGGAGGTTTGAGCTCTCTGAGGGCTTCGAGTTTAAACTCAGATCATCTTATGTTGAGAAACGACGAAGACTGAACGGTTTTCGGCCAATGAGATGAGAGATCTCGTGCGAGTCAGGTGCTCTGCGTGACTCTCAGCTACTACCACACCAAACTGTGGCTCAGTGTCTTTTAAAACAACTGAGTTGTAGCCGTTTTTGGCTGATTAGCTGTGGCGGACATCTTGACTCGGGCCGATTATTACTTTCTGGGAGCTTCGTTAAAAATTACTGACGGATGACTCGACACATTTTGCTTACGAAGTGCCGGATCTGACTACAAACCAGAGTTTAGGCACCTGCTGGTTTTCCATTAGCCTCCGTTTTTCCTGTCTTAGTTTTATTACATCGATCTCCTTCTTGCTCGGTTTGTCACGTTTTCGTTTTGACTCTTCGCCAGCAGCCATCCGTCACGATGTAAGCGATCGGCGCTCTGTGTCCGGGACTCTGCGTTCCCGGGCCCGGCCGGTCCAAGTCACTTCCAGGAAGAGTCCTTGAAGCTCCGGACAGATGCTTCCGGCAGACCTTTGGTCCTCCACAGCCGACTCCATCGTCCACTCCCAGGCGGCCTTGTCTGGCTCTGCTGGGCCGGGTGACATCATTATCATCATCACCCCCCCCACCCCCCGTCCTGGCTCTGGTGTGTCTAATGGAGGCATGGAGCTGATGAGGGGGTGCTTGTGAATAATTTAGGAGCTCTGGTGCACTTTTATGACCTGGGACGTTGGCCCTAAGTGCATTAGTATAATCATCAGAGAGGAAACTAGCCTTCATTGACTAAATATAATCAATAACTGTGCAGCTCCCGAGTCCCTGGAGGATCCCTGTCCGTCTCGAATGATGGACCGAACTTCCAGAAAAAAAAACACTCAGCCGTCCAGAAGCAACCTGAGAAAAATTATTGATCCTCAGAGATAAAATCAGCAAATGTTTTCTAAAAACAAACGGCTAAAAAAAAGGATTTATCGTGTGAATCCTGACTGCAGTCGTGTTATTTTTAGACGTCCGTGTGTCAAAATGTTCGGCTCGTTCGGAACGTGGCTGCCGTGACTTTTTGGTTTTTGTAACTTTTGTAGTTTTCGGAATATTTACCTTTATTTATAATTTTATTCCCCATAGAAATACATGGAGATTTCTTTAAATGCTTAAAAAAAAAACATTAATGTCTTTGAAATCCGCTTCAGCAAACTGGCTCAATTTTAGCCTCCTTATGCTACTTTTAGCTTTTACCTACTGCTTTGCTTATTCAGCTTTTAGCTAGCATATTGCTACTTTTAGCTAGCCTTTAGCCACTTGGCCAGTGTTCTGTTTCTTTTAGCTTTAACAGCTCATTTTCAGCAGTTATTCGGTGCTCTATATTTTCTTTGTATGCTAATTCTTTTAGCCTTTTGCTACTTTTAACTGGACTTTTACTACTCTTAGTTAGCATTTTTGCTACTTTTAGCCTTTTACTAGTGCTCTTCGTCTTCTAATTCAGTTTTAACTTCTTCAGCAGTTTTCAGCCAAGTCATTCAGCGCTCTGTATTTTCTCAAAAAATCTAATTTCTGTAGTTTATTTATTGACGTTACTGAGTTAAAGTAGTAAAAATGATAAAAACAGCCGAAGAGAGAAAAACCTTCTCAGTTTTTAAGATTTATCGCCCAGAAAGTCGAGCTTGTTTAGATGTTTACAGCGGCGGGCGATCATGTAATTGCCTGCGTCTGTGTTTGCTTGTCTGTAGTGTTAGCAAAATATCTGAGACTGACCCCGAGAGCTGCAGGTTGCTCAACTGATTACCTTTTGCGAACACAAAAACGGCTTCATCTCAGTGGATTTTACAAATATTGAGCTGAAAATTGGCGTGGTGGTAGCTGAGAGTCATCCCCATCACATAATCTGAGGGCGAGCAGATTGGTGTCCAGCGTGACGACACGCACCCCTTCAGGGTACGCTACTTTAACCAGATCTGTTATAAAAAGTTGTTTCAAATCCATTTTAAATATTTAAGATGGTCATAATTGCATAATGGTGGCTTTAAAATTTAATATTTATTGATTTAAATCTACATATCAGTTTGGCACTCATCAGATTGTGTCCACGTCGGCAGCAAACGTCCAGTTCTGGACGTTGTCTTTCAGTCCAAAGGAGGTGACCCCCGGAGGTTGGTTTACATCGTCGCAGCAGTTTTTCCCCCTGTCCTCCTGCCGGCGCTCGGCAGGGATTTATCTCGGATCAGAGCTGACTCACCGGACGGGTCGGATTACAACACCCCGAGACGCCAGGAGACTTTTAAAGATCCGCCACCGCGACACCTCGAATTAAACTCTGCTGTGGACAAACAAAAGACAGGTAGAAGTTTGGTTTCTGTAAATCTTGTTGTCCCTAAAATGAAGTAAAGACTTTCTGCTCCTTGAAGGATTCTCGCCTCAGATCCTCTTGTCCTGATAAAGGACTAAGTTTCAGCCTGTTTGGTCAAATCTTGCTCTGTTTGTGCTCAGAGGACATGTTGGAGGTGACTGTCAGCTACTACTAGCCACCAACATCGACAACATTGTGTCTTCTAAGGTCGGTTGGCTGCGGCGTCCATCTTTAATTGAATTGGCGCCAAAGGCTAATCGGTCGTAGATCCAATCGTCCCATCGGATCACGTTAGCACGGCGTGTTGGCGATGACTCTCAGCTACTACCGCACCGAACTGCAGCTAAACCCGTGATACTGACTGAGCTGTAGCCATTTCTGTGTCCGCTAAGGGTCGATTGGCTGTGGCGGCCATCTTAAATTGGGTTGGCTCCAAAAGTCGTGCATCCAAAGATCAGTTTCTTGGAAATTCATTACAGTCCATCAGCTGGCTCATGAGATATTTTGCTAACAGACAGACAAATAGTTCATTCCATGACTGTTTGTCCAGGTGAAAAATAAATAATGGGTTTAATCGCCGGGACTCCTGGCCCGTCTCGTTCTCATGAATATCGATCTCGTAAATCAGAACACAAACACCGGCCCGGTTCCCAGCCTCTGATAATCGCTCTGCATCTTAATGACCCTCTGCGTGGCGGCATCAACTTAATGACCCTCAGCTGATTGTGATGTTAAGTTATGGCACATTGGTCAGGATAATAACGTGAAAAGTTCAGAAGGAGACCGCCGGCGTCGGGGGGCTGTAAGCTGCGTCGTTTAAACCAAAACATAAAATTCAAAACTAAATACAACTGCGCTGTAGCTCCACCAGATTCTGCAGAATACGAGCCGCAGACATGGAGTTTCCCAACCATTTCCTGTGAAAACTCAAAGATCTCAGGTGAACTGATGATTCTGCAGAATCGTCGACTAAAAGCTGCAGGAACTAAGAAGCCTGAGAACGATTTGAGGAGCTCAGTTTCTCCACAGGAGCATTAAAGAGGTTTTAGACCCCAGAGTTCCACCAGAGTTCCACCAGAGTTCCTGCTTTGTGGAACAAGAGAAACGAGCAGAAGAAGAAGAAATCAATCAGTTCAGTTTCAGTTTTATCCATCCGTCCATCCATCATCCATCCATCCATCCATCCAACCGTGCATCCATCCAACCGTGCATCCATCCATCCATCCATCCATCCATCAACTCATTCATCCATCCATCCATCCATCCACCCATCCATCCATCCATCCATCCATCCAT
>NC_051443.1:24569660-24594212 GCF_001649575.2 Kryptolebias marmoratus
CATCCATCCATCCATCCATCCATCCATCCATCCATCCATCCATCCATCCATCCATCCATCCATCCATCCATCCATTTCCTTCCCTATATTTGTGTGTTCCCAGACCAGAGAGGATCCACAGTCCAGCCAGCAAGCTCTGGGTCTTCTCCAGGGAGTCCTTTTAGTGGAACGTAGCTGGAAAACCTCCAGAAGGAGGCGGCTCCCCTCAGATCTCCCCCCTGGACGATGGAGCTCCTCACCTTATCTCTAACTCTGAACCCAGCCCAACAGAGGAGGCGCGCTTCAGCCTCATGGATCCAGGTTCTCATTGGTCATGATCTGTGACCCACAGCTGATAGCTGGAATGTAAAAGAGCAGAAAACCAAGAGCTTTGCCAAACAAATAAACAAGAGCAATAATTTTTACTACATCATTATTCTCAACAGCATCCAATCGTACCTCTGATGGACCTCTGACCTTTCCAGACTTGGTCCTGTAAGGACTGCCAACAAGTACTTCCTGCTTTAAAACTCATGATGTTTGCCGGGTTCTACCTGTAAGAGGTCTAATGAGGCTTATTACCTCACTAACTCTGCCAGTCTCTAAAATCTGAGTAATAATTTCCAGCGGAAAGTTCAACCCCTTCGGTCGGAACTGGTCCAAATAAGAGCTGAAACAAGATAATAGCTTCTTTTTTTTTTGGTCAAAACAAGCTCTTAAAACACGTAATAAGGTTTTGGCTTTCCAAAGTGGCTTCAATTTGTAATTTCCACTGCGAGGACTTTCCCTTCGACGTTGGACTGAATCTGTAAATCGGGTTTATTTGACACCAGAGAAGATTGGGGCCGTGAGGATTGTGAAGTATTTATTGAACTGCCGTTTTTAAATGCTCAGAATCAATTCACAGGTCTAAAATGTGAAAAGAAATACTTCAAACTGCTCAGGAAGTCGAACGAATGTTATCTAAAAGCACCAGAATGGACGGGAAAAGACGCTCAAACGCTGCAGATTTACGAATCTCAAACCAGATTCGACACAAACGCCAACAAAAGCTCGCCAAGCCGGTGCTGAGGAGGAGCTGGCGTCTTGTTTTTTACGCTCTCGAATCCAACAGAAAGATGTTAGGTTTGGAGAGAATCCGGCTCGGGACCCGATTCAGACTCTCCAGGAACGGGAACCTTTCGTTTCCAACGCGTGACCCGGCGGAGTTCGGGGTATTTATCAGACCCTCCAGGATTTCACGATGTTGCAACTATTAATGCAAAACCAAGCAAACCCCGCAAAATCGCAACTTTGCCCAAAACGCCGCAACTTTCCCGCAACTTTAACCCAATGTTTATTGTTTCTAAAGTGATTCTCCACCGTTTCTGCGGTCTAGTGTCTTCTTTGTGGGTTTGTGTAGCGTGGAATACAAAAATAACCCCAAATAACTCAGGAAGAAGACACGTGACGTCACTTCCTGTTAACATCAGAATGCCGGGAGCGTGCAGGAGCAGCAACCGAAGCCAAAATGTGCGCTAATGCTTCACATTTGCCCACAAAGATTTCAGCAAACCAGTTTCCTCCCCAGCTGCAGCTGTTTTGCACGTCCTGCAATGTAATCATGGAACATAAACGCATCGACAAACACTTTGTGTCTGCAAAACGTGAGGAGAGCTGCAGACAAGGGACAATCCAGAAATGCTCATGAATGTCAGTTTAGAAGCTATCAAAGTTCTCAAATAAAGCACCTTTTGAGAATGTCAATGTTTGTTGGGAATTATCTTACAGAACTAGGAAGGGTTTTTGGTTTAGATATTAAAAGTTATGGTTGTTTATTGATTTTAGTAGGAAAAAAAAGCAACTTTTAGGAAAATGCCCCACGAAATCCTGGAGGGATTTATTTATTTGGAAATCCATAACTTGTGAAACTGAACGGCGCTGGATTTATGTGTGTCTCGAGGTCTCGTTTTACTCGCCAGCTGCCTCACAGTTCCACCACGGGCCCGGCGGTTTGTTTGACTTTGTCCTCTCTGGACGGTTTGGGGGAAATGGACCTTTTTTTTCTGAAAGGTGCACGGTGGCAGCAGCGGCGGCTCACGTTTAGGCTGAGACTTCTGACTCAAGTCCCGGGCAGAATCGTTTGCGGGTTTGAGTTGTAGACGAGGCGAGGCGCTCCGTTCCCTCTGGACCTCAGTGCCGCCCGGCGAATTCATCAGGACTGAGAGGACGTGGAAAAGGAACGGGAGCCATTGTGGTCGAAGAATGGTCAGAATGTGCCACGGATGCGTAAATATTCTCCAACCGTTGTCAACAAATATGCGCTGAATGCCTCGTGTCTGTCGTTCCGTTTGATTAATCGCGCAGTTTAAGAAAGTTTAAGAAACTTTCAACCCGGAAACTAATTTGGGTTTTCCTTGAATTTAAGGAATCTGAGATATGTCGCTCTGCTGACATTACTGGAACACTGCGATGGTTTTCCAACCAAAGAGTCGATTATGGAACATTATGGTTCATATAAACCTTTTATTATTATTATTATTATTATTATTATTATTATTATTATTATTATTATTATTATTATTTCTGACAAGCAGAGACTCTAATAAACAAACAGCCTGAAAAAAAAACAAACATTTTATTTATTTGTGACGATTTTATAAAACGGTCCTGAAATCTGTTCAACAACGAATTAACTGAAACCAACGAAACAGTAGCTAAAGTTAGCTAAACATTAGCTAATAGCTAAAATGTGTTAACGGTATCTGAAACTTTGTGCTCTTTGAAATCAGTGTTTGCTTCAGTTTTAGCTTTTTGAGTTTGGCTACTTTCAGTTTTTAGACTGTTTGCTATTTTTAACTTTTAGCTACTGTTTTGCTCATTTTAGCTTTTATCTGACTGCTGGTTTCAGGCTTTAGATACTTGAAGTTTCAGCTTCAGCTTTGTTCAGCTAATTTATTTATTTATTCTTATTTTAGCTTTTAGATACTGTTCAGTTAGTTTTCGCTTGTAGCTACTGTTTTATTTTACGCATTTTGCTTCTGTTCAGCTAATTTTATCTCTTTTTTTTCTCATTAAGGCTTTTGTTTTACTAGTTTTAACATTTGGCATTTGTTTAGCTATTTTCAGCCTTTAGCTTTGTTCGGCTCGTTTTCTTTTTGTTATATTTACTTTTTTTAGCTTTTAGCTACTGTCAGTGCTGAACTGCTGGTTTCAGGCTTTAGATACTTTAAGTTTTAGCTTTGTTCAGCTAATTTATCTGTTTGTTTTTTTTTTTACTTATTTTAGCTTTTAGATACTGTTCTGTTAGTTTTAACTTGTAGCTACTGTTTTGTTATTTTATGCATTTTCCTTCTGTTCAGCTAATTTTCTTTTTGCTCAATTTAACTTTTAGCTTTTGTTTTACTAGTTTTAACATTTAGCTTTGTTCAGCTCGTTTTCTTTTTTTTATATTTACTTATTTTAGGCTTTAGCTGTTTTGCTCATTTTAGCTTTTATCTGACTGCTGGTTTCAGGCTTTAGATACTTTAAGTTTTAGCTTCAGCTAATTTATCTTTTTTTTGTTGCTTAATTTAGCTTTTGTTTTACTAGTTTTAACATTCGGCATTTGTTTAGCTTTGTTCGGCTAGTTTTCTTTTTTTGTTGCTTATTTTAGTTTTGGTCTCCGTTTAAAACAGACTCTGGACGAAGTTAGAACGGTTCTGGTCATGGTTCTACCTTCGTTCAGCAGATGTTCCCCAGCTGTTCCCCGTGACCTCCTGATCCTGACATCACCCGGACGCCAGGTGGCCCGAGGCTTCAGGGGCCTACAGGCCCCGCCCCCTCAGGGTCTCAGCTGTGGACGGGGTGGCGATAATGGCTCCCTCTGTGCCAGATTCCATTACCGTTAACTGCTGTGGTCCTAAAGTAACGGAAGCACGAGGAGCTCCACCAGAACCAGATTAAAGTCCGTTTTACAGAACAGTGTTTAAAATTTTAGATTCAAGTCTTTAAAGTTGATGAAAATGTGCTTTTCTGTGAGCTACACTTAGTAATCACTGGATTTATAACTTTTAGAGTCAAACCAAATCAAGATGGCCACCAGAGATAATTTTACAGATATTCAGCTGAAACTGGGTGTGGTAGTAGCTGAGAGTCATCTCCACAGATTACACAAGATGTTTCAAACTTTAGCATTCCCCAATATTTCATGAACCATTGGATGCTGAATTAAGTGAGTCAAGCAGATTAAAAATGGCTGCCACAGCCAGCTCAAAATCAATGAATAGCTTCAGTTTGTGGTGGTAGCTGAGGGTCATCTCCAACATACACCTAAAGTTGATGGATTGTGTAAATTTAATTCCTTTTGAGGTGGAAAATGTATTAATCTAAAAGATATCCAGTTACATTGTTTTACATTCCTACATAGTTTGTAGTTTAATTAAAGATCCAACATTGAGTTTAAAGTTACTGGTTTAGGAAATTAAAGTTATATTCTGTGGTTTTTTGGTCAAAGGATGATCTGAAACCAAAGAAAATGCAGCTGAAATTAATAAAAATAAACTCTAAATGAGTCAAGCTCTGGTTTAAAGTTAGTTAAACGGAGTATTTGTAAATAATTGGGGCAAATAGCTCAGAGGTAGGAGTTTAAAATCATCTCCAAACTGAGGTTTGGACTTTAAACCAAATAACAGATTCCCACCAGCTGCTGAATGGTCTCACAGTGCCACCTTGTGGCCAAAAATAAAACAATCCAAAGAAGTGGTCTTGACCGGACATTTTAATAGAAGTTTAAAACATTTCAAAATAAAAATCAGTTAAAAGTCAATCACTGTACATTTCACTCCCAAACATGAAAGCAATAAAAGCTGTAAAACATTTTCAAACCCACCGACCCCCTTTAGCATGACCGGTTTTTATTTTATTCGTTTTTTGAAGACGTGCAAACGTTTAACGGCGTTCGTCGTGTTTAAGATCCAGGTGCACGAATCTTGATGCAAACGGTGAAAAAGAGTGAGTTAAAGGCACGTCTTCAAAAAGAATATATAAAATAAAATTCCCCAACATGTTATTAAAAATACATTTTTACAAGAATCAACACGGTGCCACGGATGGCCGCCTCACTGGCCGAGCTGCTTCATGAGATCTTTCACCGCCGAGGATTTGAGCTGAGGGATGGTGGCAATCCTCATCTGCTTGGAGGTGGAGTACTTTCCCTTCACGGCCTGAAAGATGACACGTTTTATTAAAAAAAAAAAAAAAAAAAACAACGCTGGAAACTCTGTTCGGCGTCTCGTCAACCCACCATGTGTTTGGTCAGCCCATCGTTGACTTTGATGGCGTTCTTGGCGATGTGCGCCATAACTGGAATCAAACTCTCAGCCGTGTAGTCCATGTAGTGCTGCAGCGTCACGTCCTGAGGACAGATCAGACCAGAGACAGGGTCAGGACTGCTTTGAAACAGAACCTGAGGGTCGGATCTTCAGCAGTGAACTTGGACCAGATCTCCCAACTTGAAACCTTAAAGCACAGATGTCAAACGGCCACCTGGTTTAAATGGACGACTTGTTGCTGTGCTCCTGGAGAACTTGAGGAAGTAATTAAACTATTTGAATCAGGTGAGTTGGAGCAGAAAAAACCTAGAGCCTTGAGGCCTGGAGTTTGTACCCCTGCCTTAAAAGTTCAGACCTTCAGGAGGTTCTTTGGGGCGTAACGAAACTCAAGGTCATGAAGTTGGCTCAGTCGTGATGAATCGAAGTGTTGTGGACGCGTTTACGAGCTTCAATGGAGCCATTTTTACTTCTGCTGCTGGCTGTTAGAAACTACGGCCGCCTTTACAGCTGTTCCAGCAAAACTTGGAGACATCGGCGGCGCTTCGCGGTTGGGAGGAAGTGCGACTCAACCGGGCGGCGTTGGGATGCGTTCCTTTCGTTTGCAGTCCTACTTTCAAATGCTAAACGGCGTGTTCTGTCTCAGTCTGTTTAATAAACTTGTCTGGCTGCGGTTAGGGAGGCAAACATCTGTACGAGGACAGGAGAGCTGAAGAAAACCGATTTAACTCCAAAGGGAGGAAGAGCGTCCTGGGAGTTCTGATTAGAGCAGGGGGGTCCAATCCTGGTCCTCCAGGGCCACCATCCTGCAGGTTTTCCTTGTTCCTCTGCTCCAATGCACCTGATTCATGGTTAAAGCACCTTTTCTTGTTCTGCAGAAGCCTGTTAATCTGTCATCGATTCAAATCAGGTGTGTTGGAGCAGAGGAACAAGTAAAACCTGCAGGATGGAGGCCCTGAGGACCAGGGTTGGAGAGTCTTGTGGATGATGAACGGTTCAGTCATGACTTCTCATGGAGTTAAAGTCCTGGAGAACAAGTTTCATTCTGACAGGATTTACAGCATTTCTGTCAGATAAATATAAAATAATGAAATATTAAGACGCACCACCGTCTGATCCAACTGCATGAAACACTTTACAGAAACTAAATAAACTTCCTTCCTCTGATGAAGTCGTCTTCAGCAGCGGAAACTCACCCATTCGCCCACATCCAGGATCTTCAAGGTGAGAGCCAAAGCGGCGCTCGCCACAATGGAGGGCGGGAAGTGGACCATCTCGTAGTCGACCATGGTGAGCTCCAGCAGGTACTTAGCCAGGGTGTGCTGCTCGGCCGTCACCTGCGGAAACGGAGCGCAGCCGGTCAGAACGCGAGCGTCAGGAGCCGGCGGCGCCCTCGAGTGAAGAGCCACGAACCTCGTAGATCTTCGAAGCCCGCCTGAGGAACTGCAGGGGCAGCGGCCGGCCGAGCTGGAACTTCAGCACCCGCAGGATGGTCATCTCCATGTCGCGGATCTGGGCCGTGGTGTAGGCCCGGTCCGTCACATAGGCGAAGTCGGCGATCTCCGGTGGGTACATCTCCTCGTATTTGGAGGCCAGGAACATGGCAGACACACCCACCAGCTGCAGCTGCTTCTTGGGGACTGGGTGGTCCTGTTGGAGGAGCAGCTTTAGGAACCCGACCTGCTCAGATAAAGTTCTCAACACGGACGGGTTCACGTTACCTGAAGAAAGCGATCAATCATTCCGACGGTCATGTACATAGTCTCCTGCAGCAGACGGAACTTGAGGCTCACCTGGACCAACCAGTCGATGAGGATGGCCCTCATGTTACCGGTGACCTCCTGACCCTGCAGGTAGTTGGGTCTGACATTCTGCTCCACCTGGAGAGGAGAAACGGGACCCCGAGGTCCGGACCTCAGCGTTTTATAAAAAACATGAATCCAAACAAGGCTTTTGAACGGCGTGGTTCTCTGTGTAGCTCCACCAGTTTCCTGTAGGAGGTGCTGCAACTGTGTGCAGCAGTCATATACACATTCAAGCCATTTGTTTTAATATTTTAATGATGTTTTGGTCTTCATTGGAACTGATGTGCAGGGGGATAATGAGGGCTTGACCTCAGGATGTTTTAAACTCTGGTTACGGCGGCCTCCCGCGCCTCACCTCAAGCTGGCGGAGGTATTTGTAGATGTCCTTCACGTATTCGCTGCAGAGCATGGGGTTGTCGTAGTCGTCGGCGTCCACATCCCTGATGGCCGTGTGGAGCATGACGTCTGAGAACGCCTGGCACAGGTCGGCGGGCTGACAGCCAGAGGTCTCCATGGGAGTCGGGGAGGCCGGTTCAGGCTGAACCTGCGGCAGAAAGGAAGGGTTCTCCAACATTTAGACCCTGGTTTCAGATTTCTGTTCTTCAAAACGGACACAGACGACTCACCTGCAGCTCCGGCTCGGGGGGAGGAACGACCACATCTGGTTTAGGCTCCGCCTTTTCAACTTTGATGACTTTAGTCTTCTTTGTAGCCTCCATCTTGACAGTCTTTAAGAAGAATATGTCAATTAGGCAAAATTAAGGCATTCAAATCACCACCACGTCAAATTTTAAGCTCAACATCTGTACAAACTTCACATAAATGGCTCACGTTAACTAGCAGTGGTGGCCATCTTAATCTGGCTCCAGTAATTATCAGATACATGTCAAATAATTGAAAGTTTTGCTTTTAGACTGACCAGATCTCAGTCAGGAGCAGCTGGAGAATAAATTTGATTTTTCAGCTCATCGTCTGTTAAAAGGGAACTGAGGGTTTGAGTTTGCTAAGGTCATGTGGTAGTGGCAGCCATTTTGAGCTGTGTTCAATCATTTCCTGGAGTTATAGACCCAATAACTCACTCACCTAAACATCTCAAATATAAAATTTACAACTATTGTGCACCAAGCCATCAGTTTCCCTTGATCTCTTTAAATTAGAAAAAAAAAAAACACAAGAGTTAATGTCAAAAAAGTGAGATTTAATGCAAATAGGTGCATTTCAGTTTTTAAGAGTCAAACTATGGAACGCCTTTACCAATTAGTTAACAGCATTTGGGTTTAGAAATCCAAATATTGGGCTATAAAACCAACATAATGCTGGGCCTGGAGCCCCAACCATGTCTCAGTTTTGTCCAAATCTGTTAAAGTTTAGAGAGGATTGGTGTAAAAGTGCTCTGGAGAGCCAGCGTTTTTAAATCCAGGAGTTTGAAGCTGTTGAATGTTGTGACAAACGGTCCGAAAGAGTGAATGATACATTTCATTTATTGCCTTGCTGTGAGGGAAAAATAATGTTTAACGTCAACAAATAATCTAACACCCATTGTAATTTACAGACAGAATACATTTATTATAAAAGACTTCCTTCGCTTTTAAATTAATGTTTTTTTTAATCATTTTTAGTAGCATTGATTGGAAGATTGTGCAAAAATCCCAATAGAGTGATCAACACTGCCTCCTATGCTTTAAATTTTTAAAAATTGCTGCTTTTTTTTTTTTTAAACTTGAAGCACTAATATTAAACACTTTTTACCCACAAGGGCCTACATAGTTTTAGATTTAACCACCATTTGAACTCTAACCAAAACACACGTCAGCTACTTTTAATTAATTCTATTAGAGGTACACCTGTGTAAAGAGAGAGTCTAAATGTTATAAATTTAGACAATAAAGTGACATTTCACCTTTTTCTGGGCCTCTTTGTTAGCAGCGATGTTTCCGAGCTCCCCCAGCGCAGCTCTAGGCTTCGTGGGCCCGGCCACCGAGCAGGCCTTTCCTCCGAGCTCGGTTCTGGTAGAACCGAAGCGGTTCTGTCGAAGAGAAAGAATAAGTAATTACTTACTGCTGCATGTTATATTAGAACAAAATAAAGAGCCTTAATTGAAGGCGGAGAGTGCGAAAACTAGCAAATCTCGTCACGACGAATTAGCATTTCTTTGAAATGCTAATTTTAAAACAAAATAATTAAAGACATGTTGTCAGACGCGTCTCCAGCAGCTGAAAGTGTCTTAAAAACGGGAGAAAACTTACTCTGGTGGTCATTCGAAGAGCCATTTTGAGTACTGCGTGGCTTCACAAACCAGCAAAGGAGTCGTAATGGCGAACGGCGCAGCTTGACTGAAGGCTTCTCGCTCTTAGTTTAAATCCTCGCTCCTACGAGCCGATTGGCTGCCCTCCGAGCCCTGCGAGCATCCTGATTGGTCGAGCGCATCTGTATCAAATGCGTTACCCAGACAACGTGAGGTCACGTGACCTAGCTCGTATTTCTTTTTCCTGTTATGTCCTCCTACTCTCTCTTTTGTTTACGTGTTTTTAAGTAAAAATAAAGCAATAAAGTAACAAAAGATAATCATAAACGCATAGTTATGTGGTTATTCTCTTTCATACATATTTATAAACTCTTAAATCAGTTTAAATCTAATAAATTAGAGCAATGTTTCAGCTTTTCTTTTGAACTAGCCTTATTTCACCTGAACACACACCCATTTCTGAGACTATAGCATCTATCATTTTCTAATTTTTACTTTATATCTCTTTGTGAATGTTTAATAGAGCTAATATAAAGAGTTAAACCAGTCCTGCCAGTTTGCGTGGGTTAACAAGCCAAGGCTGTGGACAAAATATTGGCTGTGGGCCTCATGTGGGTAAAATTAAGACGTGCGTCGCCTTTCATGCCAGAGTTTAAAGCTACAAACATCTTATAAAGAGATTATAAAGTTGTAGCTATTTTGGTCAAAATTTGAAAATAACAATGTGAAGTCATATCTCTCGTGATCTGCTGGCATTTGGAATATTGTTTGTGAATGGCATCGTCTACTATCGCACCAAATTTGATCTTAATCTGTAAAATTCACAGCGGTGTAGCCATTTTGTGTAGGCCAAGGTTCTTGAGATATTTTGCTAACACAACAGACAAACCAACACACAAAAACAGAAGCATTACTTGTGTAGGCAAGCAACATATTGATTCATTTTTTGTGGCTGGAGAAAAGTTTCAGGAGTGATAAAAGGGTGTCAGCAAAGGTCAAAGGTCAAAAGTCAAAG
Organism: Kryptolebias marmoratus; assembly: GCF_001649575.2. NCBI lineage: Eukaryota > Metazoa > Chordata > Actinopteri > Cyprinodontiformes > Rivulidae > Kryptolebias > Kryptolebias marmoratus. The sequence continues at coordinate 24,579,993 of NC_051443.1, forward strand.
GAAAGGTCGACAGACAGTGGTGAGAGCAGCCATGTTGTGTGGTTTGGAGACAAAAAGACAGGAGACAGAACAGGAAGTGGCAGAGCTGAAGATGTTGAGGTTCTCCTTGGGAGGGACGAGGCTGGACAGGATCAGGAATGAGGTCATCAGAGGTCCAGCACAGGTTGAAGGACTGGGAGATAAAGTTAGAGAGGACAGACTGAGACGGTTTGGACATGTCCAGAGGAGGGACAGTGGCTATATTGGCAGACGGATGTCAGAGAGGACATGGACGCAGTTGGAGTGAGGACAGAGGATGCAGAGGACATGGTGTCAGAGTTATTGCTCCAGGTTAAAACACTACAAGAAGAGTGGCTCAGAAAACTGGAGTCATGGCGCCAAGTTTTTAACTGAAACATACGAGGAGCCCATGAAGGCAACACACCCTCCATCATGACTCGTTCTCCTGGATCAACAAACAACAAGGCCCGTGGCGACCAGATTAATTTTTTTAAAACTCATCCGTCATCTGTGTGTCGCAATGTCCTGAAATCTAGTGTTGTGTCGTACATGAACGATTCGTTCAAACGAACGAATCTTTTGAGTGACTGAACTGAACCAAATCACTTCATTCACTGATTCGTTCCTTACTTAGTTCAGTTGAGAAAAAATAATAATAATAAAAAGAAGAAAGAAATAAGAAAAAACGTAAATCTAAACGACACAGTGGCGTGCGGGCGTGGAGGGACTGTTGTTGACACCTGAGTGAATGTGACTTCAGATTCATTCCCTGTAAATGAACTCCACGAATCACTCAGTGAACGAAACGTTGTCTGACTCTGCCACAAAGGATTCTAACTGTTTCCTCCTCGCGGGGATTTGCTCTCAGGCTTTTGGCGGCGGCACACGTTTATCCAAACTAACTGCTAATGTTGAGTCAAGCTTCATGAAAATAAACGCACACACGCCCCGTCCCCATTAGGGATTTATTCAGTAAACGTATTGCTGAGAAACAACGTACTGCCGAGGAGTGATCCGTATAATCAACGACACTTCCTGGTTGTCGTTCATTATATGTTCATTATATTCATTCATATATATTCATTGTATGTTTCTGTGTCTTATAAGCCCATGGGGGCTGGGCACCTTTTATGGTGTATGGTCGCGGTCCCCAACCTTTTTAGCTCTACGGAGTAGAGGCAGTATTTTTATGGACCGGCCTTTAAAGGTGTGATGGATAAATACAACAAATTAAAACGATACAACCGGCATGAAAACGGGGGCATTTTTTAAAAACATAATAAACGTAAATCCAACGTGTACTCACAGCTTTATTAGCTGTGTCCTGGTGTTGCATTATCAACATGAATAACACCCTCTCCTCTCCCTAATGTTCTCTGTGTTTAAACATGCCCTTCAAAATAAGAGACACCACAAATATATAGTGCACAAAGAATACAACTCACCATCACGCTGAATCAGTGGGAGCCCTGTGCCTGTTTCTCAGTAACGTGACGGTCCCATCTAGGGCTTCCAGAGACGTTTGTTTTTTACTCATTTGCTAGCTTGTGGGTTTGTTTTTAGCGGTAACGGATCACATGACCTAGATAAGCGTTTTGACACGCATCAAGAGGGAGTCATAGACGCATGGAGTCGAGAGAATCCAGTCAGTTTTTAAAATAAATGTCGTTCAGACTCCAAAAATAAAGAAAACTGAAATAAGTTAATTATTCTTTCTGTACATCCCGGTACCAAATGACCCACGGACCCGTACTGGTCCGCGGCCCGGGGGTTGGGGACCTCTGGTGTATAGCACAAAAGAAATAAACTAAACTAACTTACTAATAAACTGTGTGAACTGAATGATTCAGTGAACGAGTCTTTCGGAACGAATCATTTTAATGAACTGATTCTAGTGATTCAGTTCACTCGAAAGAACTGCCGTTCCCATCGCTACCGAAACCCTGGGTGGCCGCCGTCCAATCACAGCGTCACAGTTTCCGTGACGTCCACCGGAAGTAGAAAAGACGCGAACGCAACACGTAAAACAAAACAGATGCCACGGAGCCGCAGACCGAGAGGACGTCGGCAGCTAAAAAGCAGCTGAATCCGAGCGAAGCCCCGTGTGACAGAGATCCAAAAACACCGAAGAAGAAGGAACAAGAAACGGCTAAAACTAGACGGCCCTAGTTAGGTTAGTTAGCTCAGTTAGTTAGCCCGGTTAGCGAAGAACTCGTCGGTTGCTTGGACACAAAAAGAGTAAGTTAAACCACCATTAAGGATAAATATCTTCCCACCTGACATCAGTTTACATCATAAAATGCTTTAAAACACATTTATTTAAGATAACAGCACGGACACTGATGTTTAAATTATTTTACTCAAACAATAAACTAAAGAAATGTTTGCTAACACGTGTCTGAAAACTTTATCTCTCTCCCATTGCCAGGTTTTTAATTAATAAATGATCATAATAATCACCTGTTAGCCTCATAGCCAACATGTAATGCGTTTTAACTCAATAACCAAACAATGATTTATATTAAATATAAATATATTTAACTTAGTTCATGTTAATCTCCTAGCAGCTACGGTTCTAGTTTGTTGTTGGCTAACTTTATTCAGATTTTACGCCTGTTTCGTGCTCTAAATCGCTTTTATTGGTTTGGACATGCATTTCGTGAGTGAATAAAATGTGTTTTAAGGACCGTTTTTAGTTTTCATGAGCTCAGAGTGGAAAAACAAAAGGACAAAGACTGAGCGATTAGGAGCATTAGCTTGCGGCTAACTGTCGGAAGCTAACACATTACCGGACTATAAAACGAATATATGTTGTTTTTTTGTAACTATATAATCGGATTATCATTAGAACACGTATTAGCACAGTTAATAAGTGATCAAAGTCGTGTTTTAGTAGTATTGACGTGATGTAGGTGTTAAAAGTTAAAGCGTTAGCATCGTTAGCCTGCTAGCATGACTCAGTGGATTTGTGGGTTTTAAAGCGGCTGTGGCCCAGAAATGCTCAGGAAGCTTCAAACCCCGGGCCGATTATCACTCGATTTAATGATTGCTTTCGTCTCCAGATTGCTCAGATTAATCAGGTTTTGTTTGCTGTTGGGTCTCTGACATCGCGAGGTGGCTTTTTTATTCATTGCGTGTCCCGGAAGTGAGCAGAATCTGTGGTGTTGTTGCTCTTTGTTTGAAGATCTACAGGTGTTTAATGTTTCTGGTTTCCTGTTTTTTATCCTTATTTTTAGTTACTGTGAAGAAATCTCACTGTTTAATTCATTTGTATGCAAACACAGCTGTTAGTTTGAAAGGAAGACAGATTACTGGGGTTTATTGTTGCAGCTTTTCATTTAAAAACATAATGACAGTGTTTAGTGTTCTTGTTCAAATCAAATAAAGTAGATTTTTTTTAAAGCATTAATAAGGCCTGGCTGAATAACAGAATAATACAGAGTATTATGATTAATACAGAGTAATTTCTATAGCTATTAAGTTGGAATTAGTTTGGTCCAATACAAAGTTCACCCATCTTGTAACTTGTTTGACTGGCGTGTAAATCTCTCCCGTCCCTCCCTCCTGAGGGTTGTTGTTGATGTTTTGTGTTGAGGTATGAATCGGAGCGAAGCCGTCTCGGGTTCAGAGCTGCTCCGTCGGTCTTTCCTGTTCGACCCAGGCGGCGTCTCATACTCCCACCTCAAACAGTCGATGTTTTCGCCTTAAATCACATTTTTTATTTTGACGTTTTGGGGAAGTTTAGACCCTGAACTTGATGACTTTTTGTTTCGGTTTCTCTGTGATCTAACAAGAAAACAGTTTTAGTTCCTTCAATAAAAGTTTTACTCGAAGGCTGATAATTTCAAATGAGTCTGCTTTTTAACCGCCCTGAATTCTCTTTTAGATGCTCTGTAGGTTGTATTTAGGTCTGATTACTGAGTAATTGTCTCCTCCTGTAACCTTTTGGGTTTTTAAACTTTATACTTTTTTAAAAAGATTGAACCTTTTCAGTGTCACTGAAGTAAACAGTTTTTGTTTTTTTTTAAATGTTGAACGAGAGGCGAGATGTCAAAGTTCAGTTGCCTTCTATTTAAATATTTAGTAGTTTTTGCTAATTTCAGTTCCTTTTTTGCTGATATCCCTCAAATGTAGAGGCAGGACCCTCAAAGAGAACGTTTTTAAGGCCGTTGAATGGATCTCCGTGTAATTCTATGGGGGGAAATTATTTGTAAATGGGTATTTTAAAGGATAAAAGCTACAGAAACCAGAAGCCACATCAACCGTCTCCTTAACGAGCAGAATCTGAGCACATAGTTGGGTTGTAAAAACACGTTTCCAACTTTAAATAATTAAGTAGATGCTGGTGTAGTTGTAGTTTAGTCTGTTGGTGGCGCTAACTGCGTGCGTTGATCTCCAGGTGAACTTGGCAGGTGGCAGACATTGCTATGGCCCAGGAGACCAATCAGAGCCCGGTTCCCATGCTCTGCGCCACTGGCTGCGGTTTCTACGGCAACCCCAGGACCAACGGCATGTGCTCCGTTTGCCACAAGGAGCACCTGTCGAGGCAGAACAACGCCATGGGTACGACCCCGCCTCCGCCGCCACGGTCGACTTCACCCCGCCGTGACGCGTCCCGGTTTTTATTTTCGACATTTTCCTCCCTCAGCCGCCGGCAGCAGCTCCGCAGCGGAGGATTCTGCGATCCAGAGATTGGAGGCCACCCTGAATAATGCTGCAGCTGCCGCCGAGGAAGCAGCCAACGCCGACGCTGCTTCCGACGCCGCCGTCTCAGAAGCTCTCAGGTGAGGAACGCAAAGACGGCCTTCGAGTTCTTCAAACGTATTAGAAACCAGATTATTTCCTGTTTTAGTTACTTAAATTAAAATAAACAAATAAGTTAGAATAATAAGTTTAAACCTCACTCTCGGCTCCTCATCTGTAAACCTGATGAAGCTGCTGCTGTTTCCAAGTTGGAGAAGGTCGATTATCTGTGGCGGCCATCTTGAATTGGGGCTGGTGGTGGAGGTTCTCGGTCATCCGGGACGTCCTGAAAGGGTTAAAAACCAAAAAACTGGACGTTTCGGTGATCAGCTGAGGCGTTCAGATGTTCAAACGCTGATAAAACTCCAGATTTGATGGTTTATTTCTGATCTGTGTTCAAACCTGAGCGCCGAAACTCCTCAATCCTCCTCGCTCACTCGGTTCTTCCTGCTTCCTCCTCAGTGGGATCTCGCCCGCCACCTCTGTAACAAAACAGATGACAGAAATGAGTCTGTCGTCGGCGAGCGACGTCGAGGTCACAGATCCAGGTAGGAACCAGAAACAAACCGATGCAGATGTATTTAGTTGATTAAAAAGCTTTTAGTTTCCTTCATTAGATGAGTTCTTGCTGCAGCTAAACAGTAATTTTGATTTAAATGAGTTAAATTTAGGTCTTTGTTTTGCTCTTTAGAAGCACGTGGGGGGTTTAAGTTTATTTTTATTTTTCCCGTAGTGAGTCAGACCACCGTCTCCGTCTCCCAACCCTCCACTGCTGGCAGTGAAGACGTCGGACCCCCGGAGCCCCCCAAACCCAAGAAGAACCGCTGCTTCATGTGCCGTAAGAAGATCGGCCTCACAGGTGAGGGCAAGAAGCCGACGCCGGCTGCTCCTCGATAACGGCGTCCAGTCCTGGTCCAGGTTTTAGACATTCCTCTAATTGGTTGAGGGATTAACGGGCTTCTGCAGAACTTCCAAACACCCAGAACCGGGCGGTGGCACTCCAGGACCAGGACTGGACTCCAGCATCCACCGCAGCTAAATAACCGAACCAAACACAAAATAAATGGATCGATTTCACCGATATGGAGCTGAAATTCAGGGTGGTAGTAGCCGAAACTGATCTCCAACCTGCAGCCTGAGCTCTGACTGTTGACACAAAGTTTGTTTAAAACTGATTGACTTTTAAATTAAATACAAAACGACGTCCACGGCCAAAACTAAACAGCTGTGACTGAATCGTACGTATATGGAGCGAACATTCGGCGTGGTAGTAGCTGAGAGTGCTCCCTAACGTCTCCTCTGAGGGCTAACAGACGAGCACACGGGCGTCTCTCCTCCATCCAAACACAACAGTGGCTCTTTAAAACCTAAAAATGTTAGGTTTTTTTATTTTATTGTTGTTTTTTTACCCAAAGGAACAAGTTTTATTTTCTTTGAGGGTTTCAGAGCCTCCGGTTTCGTCATTAAACGGCTGTTTTTTTTTTTTTTTGTCTTTTCAGGTTTCGATTGTCGCTGCGGGAACCTGTTCTGCGGGATCCACCGTTACTCCGACAAGCACAACTGTCCGTACGACTACAAGGCCGACGCCGCCGCCAAGATCCGCAAGGAGAACCCCATGGTGGTCGCCGAGAAGATCCAGAGAATATGAGGAGGACTTGGAATATCGGACAAACCGGACGGAACGTGGACCTTCGCCCCGAAGGTTTCTGTTTTTTGTTGGTTTTGGTTTCACGGTCAGGGCGGATCCCTCCGGCGCTCCGGGAGTTCGACACGTCCGGCGCTGCCGTTTGGAACGAAGACGGGAGAACGCGCCGTCCGGTTCCCCTCTTGCTTTTGGATCTTTGGACTCTTTGACTGTTTGTGCTTTGCTCTCTGCTGGCTTGAGTAGCAAACCGGGTTTTTATTTTGGGCCTGAAAACGTCAGAGTTTTGTTGCTGGTCTTTCTTCATCCGTCACGTCCTGTTTTCTGCGACAGAACTCTGCTTTTTGTTCCCCCGCTGATCTAAATGACGTCGGCGTGGATCCTGAACCGTCCGCTGAAGTCACATGACGACTCGGGGCTCCGACTTCCTGTTTTCGTTTTTACTCCGGTGCAGACGTTTCCGTTAGTTAGCTCTCAGAACACTAGTGCCGTTTGACTGACTTGTAGCTTTTCAAAGGGTTTAACTCCACTAAACTTTGCATCCTTCTCACTTTACTGTTAAATGTTTGTTTTTATTTTGAATTTGTTGCCCGAGTTGGAGTCGAAGCTGCGGACAGAAAAGTCATTGCGCCGCAGTAACTCGGTCGTAGGTTTTTAAATTGTCCTTCAAGCTCGTTTTTCTGGGTTTTGCTGCTTTTTTTTTTTTTTCCCTCTTTTTAGTTAAAAAAATTTGTACAATTCTTTGTATTTATATTCTGCAGTGTGTGACATTAAAATGTACGATGTAAATAAATTATGTTCACAAATATACAAAACATCCAGTCATCCTGAAAGTTTAATTATTCATCCACGGGTTCATGAGATATTTCGCTAACAGAAACCAAATGTTAGGTCAGCTGGCTGCGGCAGCCATCTTGAATTGGGTCGACTCTAAAGGTAGATATTAGTCTTAACGCCTTGTTTTTAAGAGTTTGTGGGCGGAGTTAGCTTCTTAGGAGGCGGGGCCAGCGGTGGCAGGTTGCTGTCTCCTTGTTGATCAGGGGAAATGGAAGAAGAAGAAGACCAGCTGGTCTGGAGTGATGCTGTCGGGAACTGGACTAGACGCTTCACCAGAGGAAACCCCCCCCGGAGCTTCACGATGACGTCACACAGTCTGGGAGGAGTTTAACCTCCGGATGGCGCCGGTCGGACAGGTGGAGGTTCTTCTGCTGAAGGTTTGTGTCTCAGGTTCTCCAGACGTCCATCAAACCTGCTGGTCCTTCAGGAGCTGCAGAACGACTCAGCTGGTGGAGGTTCAGGTCGGTTCTCCTCCACGCCGTCAGGATGTACAGCTTCCTGTCTTGTTGGCGTTCCTGTTCGGCTCTCTTCATGGAAAATGCTGAAGATCCTAAATTATTCATTTTAAATTTGTGTTGTGCACCTTTACTGACTTTCTTTTGATTTATGTTGGCTTCAAAACATTTTATTTCCCTTTAACAGCAGCCAACATGACGTTCTTCGAGAAAGACTAAAAAAAACTAGCAACACGGAACAAGAAGATCTTTAATATCAGACGGAGTTTAATTGTTAGAATATATTCTGATATAAACTTTAACACCCAGAATAGAAAGAATTATAAAAGTCCGACGTAGACGTGATTAATGTTGTTTTGAGATCTTAGCAGAAAAATTTTGTTGACCTCGTCTTTTCAAATCAAGATTTTCTTTTGTCTCGCAGATGCTGAAAGTTTTGAGACGTGTTTCAGGAGCAGCAGGTGGCGCTGTAGGCCTGAGATGACCCGACCCGAAGCAGAGTCTTAGGTTTAGAGCGTCACAAAGTTTGACATCTGATATTTGTGTTTTTAAAGCCTGGGTAGGTATAGAATTTAAAAAAAGTGTCTCTAATTTCTTTTTTGTCTCCTGAATCTTTAAATATTAAATGAAATGTGAAACCTGATGACAATGTAGATGTCTTACATCCTACATTTTGGCTGTAAGTAACATTTTTACACAAAATACTTCCAAATAATTGAAGTAAATAATATAACAAACAGAGAAGTGCATTAAAACCCCAACCATCAGTTCAGTTCCCAGAACCATCGCTGGAGTTACCACCCAGCAAGAGACAACAGGAAGATGAATGAAGTCTCCACGCAGGACGGAGACGCGAAGACGTGCAGGAACGAATATTTCCCAGAACCTGGAACGCCCCACAGAGCTCCGATTAATCCGTTACTAGGAAAAGGAAAGATGACGCCGCCGCAGCGAGAGGGTCGTCCAATCAGAACTCACGGAGCGGAGGACAGGGGGACGGGATCTGTGAGCCGGACTTCCTGGAGGAAAGAACCAAAAACCTGGTCTCCTAACAGGCGGGAGAAGGTGCCGTGGTCAGATGAGCTCCTCCACAGTGAAGCACGGTGGCGGCAGCATCATGCTAAGGATCAGCAGGGGCTGGGGAACTGATCCTAAATAGGAAATATACGTTTTAAAACTCACTCCAATTAACTTAACGAAATAATCTGGAGCATTTCATGGAGTTCCATTAAACCTGGACGCCTCATGGGCCAAGGATGATCCCTATGGATTTCAACAGACGATGGTTTGGAGGTTGGCTCCACGCCTTTTCACGCCTTCTAACGCTTTCCCTTTTCTTTTACGCAGTAAATAATTTTAAAAAGTGACACTTTACTCTTTATGCGTATTTAGAATTTGTGAAATATTCACCGACTCGCTCTCAGCTGTTCAAGGAGTTCATTAAAGTTTAATATTCTTGTCAAAGTTTGTGGGCCTTCTTGTTGTTTCGCGCCGAGCTCACGTGTCACCTCGGACTTTAAAGGCCGTCTCACCTGCGGGAACAGCCAGCTGTGTAATTGAACCATTATGGAGGCGAAAAACGAGCTCCGTTCTATTATTTAAGGCGAGGCGGGCGCTGCGCGGTCCGGGGGCCCCGAGGACCCGGCCGAACCCAGCCGGACCCCGGATCTGAACTTTTCTGCAAACACGAGTCGAAACGCAACGAAACCTGCACGTCCAAGTCGGGGTGTTTAAAGCTCGAATAATGAGCATCGGACAGAGAAACCTAAACCTTCATTAAATGTTTAAGATGTCTGCCGTTCTCCTGTGACACGATGAGTGAGAGTGTTTCAGGGCTCTTTTAGGGATGTCCTCTGGAGAGGAAAGCGCGATCATTACACCTTTTCCAGCTGCAGCTACAGTTCAGGCCTGAAGTGAATCTCCGAGTCGTAAAAACGTCGCAGAAAACGTCCGAAGCTCTCCAAAACGCATCGCAGCCTTTTTTTTCTGGTTCTCCAGAACCCGCTTCACTTTCCCAGCAGCGCCTGTTGACACCTTTGGCGGGAAGTCTCCAGGGCAACGGAACCGCTCGCTGGCGAGGATCCGAGCCAGAGGAGACGGCGTTTACGCGGGGGGACAGGCCGCTCTTTCGTTTCCAGCATGCCAAGAAAAAGGGACGCCGATGCCGAGGAAGGTGAGCCGGAGCTGATGTTTGTTTTGTAAACAAAGACGAAATCAGGCTGGTTTACTTCTGGATATTGCTTTAACTTAACCAAGTTGAACTCTTAAGGGATTTTAGCACCTTATAAAGTTCAACACCAGAGGGTTACGGTCGATTGAGGTGACCTTTGACCCTCTTCAACCCAGAGAACTAACATCATTGCAGGTTTGGTCCAATGGTTTCCTGCTAGTGTTTTCCTTCAGGTGAATTTGGACACTTTAAGGAAAAAACAGCACTTTTATGAGTCACAACAGGTAAACAATGATAAATAAATAAATATTTAGACTTTAGTTTAAAACGTCAGCATGATGTTTTGTTTATTTGCTTAATAAACTAGAAGTCAAGAGCAGCAAACGGTTTTGGAAATGGCTCTGGCTTTTTTCAGCAAACCGTTTGACAGATTAAAATTTGTCACTTTAAGGTTAGTGTTAGTGAAATGAGCTGCTGAACTGGTAAAAAAACGGGTTTCGACCTTTTAGTTTAGCGCGTAAGCGTGTTGATTTATTGATTTGCTGGTAAACAGAATCCAGAGAGAGGAGCTGGAGCTTAAATGTCACTGACTTTTTGTGGTCGTTTGTCTGTTAGCGGATCATTTAACGAAAACAAAAATGGATTCTAAATGATGAAAATAAAACAGTAACTTTCCTAACACTTTAATATAACATCCTAGCAAGGTGATTTATTAAACTGTTAGTGGAAAAAGCTTTGAATTTTAGGCTAACTGATGGAATTTTGATCTAAAACCAGAGCTAGCTAAATAATGGTTAAGCTAGCCAAGCTAATTTAGCTTGTTAGCATGAATTTGTTCAAATAGAACCCAAGTAATAAAATGTTATTAACTTTTTTTTACATTTTTAATTATAAGCAAACCAGTTCTAATGATTGGGATAGATAAATATTAAAGTTAATATGCTAACATGTTAGCTTTATGATTTAATGATTTGTTAGCTAGCTTAATGCTAACCGAATACTTTGTAAAATCATTTGACAAACCAACACAGAGAGCTGAAAACTTGTTCTTTTAAAATGATAAAGTTGACAAGTCAACATGGTAATAATAAACGAATAAAATCTCACTTGAGCTTTAGTTTAGTGTGCTAGCATTAGCGATTTGTTAGCATAGAGCCCAAAAAGCAGCTAGGGCTAACGGAAATGCTAACTTTTTGAGTATTTTGCCAAAAGCAAAATATTTGACTAAATTGACACTGAAAGAAATGTTTCCAAAAACTTTATTTAGCATGTTAGCGTGACAATGTGATGCTTTGTAACCAGTTAGCATAACATATAAAAGTAGCTGTAGCTACCGTTGTCAAGTATTTGGTTGCTTTAAAAATTAGAAAAGTCTATCATAATGTTATTGAAATGTTTCAAAGTTTCGGGTTTAATGTGTTATCATGAGGATTTGTTAGATTAAGGACAGCTTAAAGTTGTTAATTTTTTGTTAAAAACTTTAAACTTTACTTTAGCATGTTAGCTTTGAACCCAAAAAGCAGGCTGGGCTAATTCTGTGAAGTATTTGATCATTAGCTAAATGAAACTCATTTAAAATCTGACAAAATGTTGACAATTTACCACGCTGATGTTGAAATGTTTCAACAGTTCTGGTTTAACATGTTCAATGGTGGTTGGTGGTGATATTTGTCGGGTGGGCTAACAGATATATAATAAAATGCTGCGGTTTGGATTTCAACAACAGAAGCATCTAATTTGAAATAAAGAAAACCTGCTTTAAATTGTCATTTTTCATCACAAGGACAACCTTAAAACCAACCACCACCAAAAACCAAGCTTACACATGCAATATTGCAAACAGGTAATGCAATATTGGAAAGTGCTTCTTTTAAAAAAAAAAAAAAAAAAATGTTTGTTCCCCAAAGACATGACGTAAAACAGGTGAGAAATTAAATTATTCACCTCGTTTATCATCTTGCTCGCACGATAAACCACGCCCACGAGGCACGTTACTGTACGTGCACCCTGATTGGCTGAAGCCTGAGGCCCAAATGAGCAGCAAACCGAAGGGGGCGGGACAAGACAGCTGTCAATCAAGTCCAAAATATACATATATCAAAACATATAAGGTATCACACCTGTGTATTTATGAATTAAAACAACAAAAGCAACATTATAATATAAATATAAATGCACAAGTGCTGCCTGAACACCAATACTTACAAAGACGGAGGCCTGTAGGACACATTTAGCGTTTATAAAACCTGTTTCCTCCCTTATTTTTTAAAACTTTACCGAAGAAAATACGTCAAAGATCGTTTTATAGTGAGAGCACTCACTACGTCACGTATTCTGCACATACAATATAACAAAGATCGGATGTCTCACTCCGATTAGAATTCAAAACCCAAAACATTTTAACAGTTTTTTAGCATACATTTTCTTAAATATTAACCATGAACTTATTTATTACCTTGTGTATGTAACTTAGTCACGTAATAAACTTATTACTGTCTTTGAATAAAAGGCAGCACACCTGCAAAATGGTAAAATGAGGAATGTTGCCACCAGATTAAGATTAATAACAAATTAACCACGGACTGGATGGCAGGTACAGTCGATCTTATCTAATGGTGGATAATTTTTAATGATCTGGACAATTAAAGTTTGCACTAAGACTTGTAATTATAAATATAGAAGGATCTCAATGTGTGTTTAGCTGGTTCTGTTTTAAACTGTTTCATTTTTGTTTGTGTTCTTCCTCAGTCGAGATAGACGTAGAAGACGATAGTGACAGTGATGGTGAGTAAATCAAACTGAATTTGACCAAATTTGTGTAAAATAGTGAATTAAATCAAAGGTTTTTGTGTTTTAAAATGTAGACGGTGGCACCAAGAGGAGGACAAACAGAAGACAGGCCGCCGGGAGAGGAGGAAGAGGAGGAGGCGCAAAAGGAAGAGGCAGAGGCAAAAAGCCAGACAGTGACGATGATGACGAGGATGAGGCTCCAAGGGGACGAGGAAGAGGAGCGAACAAGAAGAGGCCGGCCAAGAAACGAGGCGGCGATGACGATGAGGATGACAGCGAAGATGAGGCTCCGAAGAAGAAGAGAGGAGGCGCAGCCAATAGGAAGAAAGGAGGCAAAGCTCAGGACAGCGATGAGGACGACAGCGATGACGGGAAGGGGAAGAAGGGAAGGAAAGGAGGAAAGAAAGGAGGGAAGGAGGACGAGGACGGGAAGGGGAAGAAGGGCGGCGCCAAAGGAAAGGACAAAGATGACGACAAAGACAAGAAGAAAAAGAAGAAGAAAAAGGACGACAGGTAGGCTGGAGGAGGTAAAAACCCACGAGGAGTCAAAAAAAAACCTCCAATTGAAACTTCCTGTTTGCCTGATTTTGTCTCCAGTTCCACCGATTCCAACAGAGACTCGGACGAAGAGGAGGAGGAGTCCATGTCGGAGGGAGAGATGGCCCGGCTGATGGAGGAGGTGGAGGAGAAGAAGAAACTGATCGCCAACATCAGGAACAAGCCCTGGCGGATGAAACGGAGGCTCACCGTTCTAAAGTAACGCCGACCCGACACGGGACACCACTTTCTGTCTGAAAAGAATGTGTAATGGAAACCCTGCAACTCCTCCAAAACAAAAAGGGAAACATTTAAGAAATAAAAGCAAACAAACTCCGACTTAACCAGCTTGTCAAACAAAGAAAGCTGCAAGAATAATATAAAACTTAAATTATAAAACATTATTTTGATGATGCTAATAGAGCTACATCTCAGAAAGTTTGAATAAAATAATATCTTGCCTGTTGATGATACTCCTAATTTGAAGAAATAGAGTTTAATTCTGATCAGGCTGATGAGCTAATGCCTAGTCTGAGCAGGGCTAAAACCAAAATGGATTGCTGCCATTTTAAACTAACTCTAATCTAAAATATTCAAGGAGCGCCCCATGCTGCAGTGGAACTATCTGCACTCGCAAATTACCATCAAATTTGATGCATTTGATCACTTAATGTGAAACTGGCAGCGATGTAAAGATTTCTACAACGCTGTTTGCAACAGCCGGCATACTCAGACTAGCCATTAGCTCATCAATTCGGTCAGAAATGAACTCCTAGTAAGGTAAATTCAGGTAAAGTATTATTTTGTCCAAAACATCTGAACTATCGCTTCGGTAAGAATCAGACCCTCCAGGATTTCGCGATGTTGCGATCGCAACTATTAACGCAAAATCAAGCAAACCCCGTGAAATCGCAACTTTTTGCAACTTTGCCCAAAACACTGCAACTTTCCCGCAACTTTAACCCAATATTTATTGTTTCTAAAGTGATTCGCCACCGTTTCTGCGGTCTAGTCTCTTCTTTGTGGGTTTGTGTAGCGTGGAATAC